>NC_090384.1:15244046-15544046 GCF_036365525.1 Heterodontus francisci | reverse complement strand
GCCCCGAACCCCTCCTCGGGAGCCGGTCCCGCACAACCTGAGCCGCCTCTCGGAAATGCCCTCCGTGCTATTCCAATCGGCGCGGAGAGGTTTCCTGTACGGGCTGCTCCTGCACACTCTTCACTTCCTCGCCCTCGTCAGCCAGCCGGACACGCCCTGTCGGTCCGCATTGCCATCTGGCGGCGGGGGAAAACCCCGATGGAGGTCTCTCTATGCGGGAGTCCTTCCCTTTACATCGGGGACCTGGGGTGGAGTGTGTTGCACAGGGCAATCCCATGCAATTGACTTTTAAGTAGGTTCATGGACTCCCAGGCCGCCTGTACTTTCTGCGGCCTGGACGAGTCCGTGTTCCATGTATATACGGAGTGTGCGATGTTGCAGCCCCTATTTGAGTATTTGAAGGGGCTGCTCCTCAAGTTCTGGCTGCACTTCAGTCCCACGCTCCTGATCTTTGGGCACCCGGTGAGGAGGGGCGTGGGCAGGGAGGAGGATCTCCTCGTCGGTCTGCTCCTGGGCCTGGCCAAGGTGGCAATTCACAGGTCCAGGTTGCGGGCCTCGGTGGGGGGTCCGTCCTCCCCGATTGCCTGCCCCTCTTCCGCGGTTACATTCGCGCCCGGGTGTCCCTGGAGAAGGAGCATGTGGTGCCCGCCGGTACGCTTGAGGCCTTCCGTGACCGGTGGGCACTGCAGGGACTGAAGTGCATCATTGACGCCGAGAATGGCATTTTAGTTTGAGTTTTTTTTATTATTTATCTGGTGTTAATAAAGTTATTTTAAAAATGTAAATATGTATATCAAGGGGGCCTGAGGAATAAAGGCCCCCTCGACATGAAAAATATAAAAGGGGCCTGGGGTATAAAGGCCACCTTAAGAAAATAAAACAGGGTTAGATACAGAGTAAAGCTCTCTCTACACTGTCCCATCAAACACTCCCAGGACAGGTACAGCACTGGGATTGGCTGCTCTCTGATTTGGGAGCCTGAGTGTTGAGAGCCTCAACGAGGTGCAGCTGAGAGTGCTGGTGGCAGTTGGAGGTTGCAGAGGTGGAGAGAGGAGCTGCACTGAGCAAAGGAGAGCAGCTACCAACAAGCAGAGGGAAACTCCAACAACAGTCTCCATTAAAGAGAAGAAAGGGACATTTTGTGGAAACAAGGCTTTGTCTGGAGGTGGGTGCTGAACACCAGTAATTTACTTTGGACTGTTGGGGGAGGAACAAGTGGCTGGAACAACAAGGGGTGGGGCTGCCAATTCAACAGGAGTCTGTGCTGCTGCACAAGCACACAGGGAAGCTCCCTCCCCACCCCAATTACCAAGCCTGGGTCAGCTAAAGCTGCCCAGCTAAACAGACAGAAGGGGATAGATAGTGCCTGGGCAGCTTCAGCTGACCCAGGTGAAGACGACTTCCCCCCCCCCAACCAGAAGACCAACTTCAAAGACTGTTTGTTTTAAGTGTACTGTGAGCACCACCTCCAGAAAGCAAGTCATCCCTTCCAGCCTGTCTTTACCTCTCCTCTCTTACCTCAGCCTCTCCACTAACCTGTTGTTTGTTTGTTTGTCTTTTCAAATTTTTCTGTGAATCTGTTATTTAGTGTGCAAGTCCACAATTTGGGGTGGGTTTAGCTCTTGGACCCATGGCAAGCCCTTCATCACTGGTGGCGGGGCCCTCTACTTCCTACGCAGCTGCAGCTTCTGTGGCTGCCCACGTGGCCCCGTCACCCTTTAAATTATTGACATGCAGCCATGGGGTGAAGAGCTATCCCCACCCCAACATGTCTATTGAGGCCTGCGTTAAGGCAATGGCCGTGGTTGTCGGCCCCTCGGCCATTGTTGCGGCCTCAAAGATGTATGGGAAGGCTGTGTTCTTTTTGAAGACCGAGCGGGCGGTGTCCCTGGCCCTGAGTAAAGGGCTCACTGTGGGGGGGACCTTCCTGCCAGTGGACCCTCTGGGGGCCACTGCGCATCGGATAATGTTGTCCAACGTCCCACCCTTCATTCCCAGTGAGCTCCTCCTCCCCCACCTGCACCATCTGGGGGAGGTGAGGTCGGGGATCACCCCAGTCCGGCTTGGTCTTCGGGAGCACAGCCTCCAACATGTCTACTCCTTCCGCCGCCAGTTATTTATGCAGCTGGCGCAGGAGGAGGACACGGAGGGCCAATTTAATGTGGAGTTCCAGGGGACGGCCTACCGCGTCTTTTGGACCTCGGACGGGGCGCGGTGCCACGTCTGCAAGGGGGTGGGGCATGTTCGGAAGAACTGCCCCAACCTCCCGGCCGCCAGCTCCACCTCGGCGGCCCAGAGTGGTTCCACAGCACCTCCTCCCACTCCCCCCGCACATCCAACAGACACCGCTCAGTCGGTTCCGGAGGCTGTGGTTTTCACAGCCTCTGGCGGGGAGGGGAGCGTCCGTCCGAGCGGAAGGAAGACGCGGGGAAAAAAGAAACATCGTGAGGTGCGTCCCCTGGACACTTTGACTCAACCCGAGCCTGAGCTCAGCCCAAAGCCCATTCCCATGGAATCCACCTGTCCCAGGGCTGGGCTCAGGCCCAGGGTGACTAAAAAAGGAAAAAAGGGTGCGGAGGCGGAGGCCTCTGATGACATGGAGGTCTCTGAGTCTCCGCGCCCAAGTGCGAAAAAGAGGAGAAGGCACCCCTCCACAGAAATAACACAGGGCCCTGAGGTGCAGGGCCCATCTGTTGGAGGGGAGCTGCCTCCTGTTTCTGGTCCTCAGGTGCCCCCTACCGCCACCACCAAGGCTGCAAAGTCCGGGCAGGTGCTCCCTATTCCTCAGGATGGAGGGGAGGGGATGGCCCCGGTACGTGAGGCCCCTCCTGAAGGAATAAGTGGGGCCCTGCTTGTGGTGGGGGAGCCTGGGGAAACCGCCCATTCCGCCACTGCTACTGGGTCGGGTGTCCTGAATGAAGGGGAGGGCGAGGCCCCAGAGGGTCGGGCCTCCCAGCCGGAGTCCACCACCAACCAGGAGACACCCGACCCAGTTATAACTGAGAATGCTGCCCCATCTGCTGGGCCTGTGGGTGCTGGCGGAGCGGGAGATGGCCTCCTCTCGCCGCCTCCAGTCTCGGCTCCGGCTGGTTTCCCGGAGTCCGGAACTTCTGTCTCCCCTGGACCAGTCATTGGCCTGGGGATGGAGGTGGAGGGGTGTCCTGAACCGCTGGTGCCTACAGGCTCCAGTTTCACAATAGAACCCAGAGAGGACTCCTCCGCCATCGATCCTGGGGGTGGGATCGTGACGGAGGCGGGACCAGCTGGCGCGGCCGGGACGTCCGCCCCACAGTGTGTGGTGGATGTGTCGGCCGCTGGCGGTGACGACCCGGAGGAGGATGGGGATTCGGTGCGGGGCACGGAGGATGATCTTGATTCCATCGCCAGTGAGGTGGTGGAGTCCCTCGTGCCTCCCACCGAATCTCCTCTCATCCCCACGGCGGAACTCCGGGATTTCCTCGCGGCTTGCAGAGGATGCCGCAATAAAGTTCAGCTGGCCCTCGACCGTTGGTCGAAATTGGCGCTGATCATCCAGTCCGTCCGTGCCGCCCTTAAGATAGCGGGCAAGCGCGCGGACGTGAAACTGGTTGAGAGGCGCCGTTTTAATGTGTTCCTCAATGGGTTGCTGGGGGAGTGGAGGGCCAGGTGCACTTCCACTCCCTCCTCACAGTGAGCTGTTGGTGACGGGTTTTACGTACCTTTGACATGAAGATAACCATAGCCAGCCTCAACATCAACGGCAGCAGAGGGGCTCACCGCAGATTTCACAATCTCTCAGTCCTTAGGGAAGGGAGATACGCGGTGAGCTTTCTGCAGGAAACCCACACCGTTCCGGGAGACGAAGCCACCTGGCTCCTGGAGTGGCAGGGTGGGGTCTACATGAGTCACCTCACCCCTATTTCTAGTGGGGTGGCTATCTTGTTGGCCCCGACTTTTCAGCCGGAGATCTTGGGGGTCAAGGAGCTAGTGCCGGGCCGCTTGCTCCACCTCGCCGTTCGCCTGGGTAGCGTGCCGCTCCACTTTGTGAACGTGTACGCGCCCAGGCCCGGCGCGTTGCAAGCGCGCTTCTTTGAAGAAGTGTCCGCTCTCTTGAGCTCCATCGATAGCGGCGAGTGCATCATCCTCGGGGGGGATTTTAACTGCACCCTCGAGGTGGGGGATCGCTCCGGTCCCCAGCGCGGCCAAGCGTCGGTGGAGAAGTTGAGGGGACTGATCAGCTCCCTTAACTTGGTGGACGTCTGGCGGAATCTCCATCCCGACTCCAGCGCCTTCACGTGGAGGTCTGGAGGAGGGGGGTCGCGAATCGACCGCCTCTACATTTCGCAGGCGTACGTCTCCCGTGTCTCGGCGGCCTCCATGCGGCTGGTGCCGTGCTCGGACCACCGCCTGGTGTGGGCGGAGTTCACTCCGCTCCGCACGCGGGCGGGGTCTGCGTACTGGCACTTTAACAACCGGCTGCTGGAGGACGTGCGATTTCGGGACTCGTTCTGTCGATTCTGGGCCGACTGGAGAAGGAAGCAGGGGGGCTTCCCCTCCTTGAGGCTATGGTGGGATGTGGGCAAGACTCACATCCGCGTCTTCTGTCAGGAGTACGCGAAGGGGTCGACCAAGAGGCGGGAAGCCGAGGTCGGGCGCCTTGAGAGGGAGGTGCTCGACTTGGAATCCCGCCTCGGTCATGCCGTCGCGGACCCGGCCCTGTGGCAGGCGTACAAAGAGAAGAAGGGCGCGCTGAGGAACCTGCAGCTCATAGGGTCCCGAGGCGCGTACGTGAGGTCGCGGATCCAGATCCTGGAAGATTTGGACCGCGCCTCACCCTTCTTCTACTCGCTGGAAAAATGGCGGGGGGTCCGTAAGCAGCTCGTCGAGCTGCTGGCCGACGACGGATCCTCCATCACGGATCCGGAGGGAATGGGCCTCCTGGTCCGGACGTATTACAGTGCGTTGTTCTCTCCGGATCCGTCCAGCGAGGATGCGCGCAGAGTTTTGTGGGAGGACCTGCCGCAGGTCAGCCCGGAGGGCGCCGAAGGATTGGAGGCTCCGCTCACGTTGGCGGAGCTGACTGGCGCCCTCCACCAGCTCTCGAGGGGCAAATCCCCAGGGCTGGATGGGTTGACCGTGGAGTTCCTCAGGGCGTTCTGGGACGTCCTGGGGGACGATTACTCGCGGGTCCTGGGGGATAGCCTGGCGACCGGGGAGATGCCCCTCTCGTGGCGCAGGGCGGTCATCGTCCTGCTGCCGAAGAGGGGCGATCTCCGCCTGCTTAAAAACTGGCGTCCGGTCTCCCTCCTCAGCACGGATTATAAGATCTTTGCCCGGGCTATGTCTACCCGCCTGGGCTCCGTGCTGGCCCACATGATCCACCCCGACCAGTCCTACACGGTCCCGGGCCGGTCCATCCAGGACAACATCCACCTGGTCCGGGATCTGATCCATCTTTCCCAGAGGACTGGTCAGTCGGTCGCCTTTCTCTCCCTCGATCAGGAGAAGGCGTTCGACAGGGTGGATCACGATTACCTTTTCGGGACTCTGCGCGCTTTCGGACTCGGGCCGCATTTCGTGGCCCGGGTCCGACTTTTATACGCCGCCGCAGAGTGTCTAGTCAAAGTTAACGGGTCCTTGACGGCGCCCCTTCGATTTGGGAGAGGAGTGCGTCAGGGGTGCCCCATGTCCGGCCAATTGTATACCATCTGCGTGGAGCCCTTCCTGTGCCTGCTTCGCAGGAGGTTGACGGGATTGGCTCTGCGCGAGCCGGCCATGCGGGTCGTCCTCTCGGCTTACGCCGACGACGTGCTCCTCGCAATCACAGATCCCGTTGACTTGCGGAGGATGCGCGACTGCCAGCAGACCTTTTCTGCCGCGTCCTCCGCGAGGATCAATTGGGAGAAATGTTCCGGACTCCTGGTTGGTCAGTGGCGGGTGGACTCCCTGCCGGAGGAGATGACACCTTTTGCGTGGAGCACCACGCACCTCCTCTATCTGGGAGTCCACCTTAGCCCCGCTGAGGAAGCCTGGCCGGCAAACTGGCAGGAGTTGGAGGCGAAAGTCACCGCTCGGCTGGGGCGCTGGACAGGACTGCTCCGAGTGCTTTCCTACAGGGGCCGAGCGTTGGTCATAAACCAACTGGTGGCCTCCATGTTGTGGTACCGGTTGGTCACTTTGGCCCCGCCCCCTGTATTTGCCACCAAGATCCAGAAGAAACTCGTCGATTTCTTCTGGGCAAGAGGAAACACTGGGTCTCTGCCGCGGTCCTGAGTCTCCCGATCGAGGAGGGCGGTCAGTCGCTGGTGTGCGTCCGCACCCAGGCTGCGACTCTCCGCCTTCGGACCCTGCAGAGATACCTGTACGTCGAGCGTCCTCCCAGATGGTGTGCGCTGGCGACGTATTTTTTCCGCCAGTGTCACTGCCTTCAAGACGACACGCAGCTCCCGGTGGAGTCCATTAGCCGCGCCTCTCTGAGGGAGTTGCCTGTCTTTTACCGGGATCTTTTCCGAGTCTGGAACATGGTCGCCTCCAGTCAGGGCGCTCCCCCGCCGGCGGAGGAGAGCGCCTCGGCTGTCCGGGCGGCCGACTCCGGGGATGGTCCGGTGGGCGGAGGAGTAGCCGAAACCCCCGGGACGCCCCTCACTGCGGGTGGCGAGGGGGCTTGGGAGTGCGGAGCGATCCCAGCCGAGCTGACCCCCGCTCGGCCGGAACTGCTCATCGGACCCAGGCCCCGAAACCCTCCTCGGGAGCCGGTCCCGCACAACCCGAGCCGCCTCTCGGAAATGCCCTCCGTGCCATTCCAATCGGCGCGGAGGGGTTTCCTGTATGGGCTGCTCCTGCACACTCTCCACTTCCTCGCCCTCGTCAGCCGGCCGGACACGCCCTGGCGGTCCGCGTTGCCATCTGGCGGCGAGGGGAAACCCCGATGGAGGTCTCTCTACGCGGGAGTCTTCCCCCTTTACATCGGGGACCTGGGGTGGAGGGTGCTGCACAGAGCAGTCCCGTGCAATAGGCTTTTAAGTAGGTTCACGGACTCCCAGGCCAGCTGTACTTTCTGCGGCCTGGACGAGTCCGTGTTCCACATTTATATGGAGTGTGCGAGGTTGCAGCCCCTATTTGAGTATCTGAAGGGGCTGCTCCTCAAATTCTGGCTGCACTTCAGTCCCACGCTCCTGATCTTTGGGCACCCGGTGCGGAGGGGCTTGGGCCGGGAGGAGGATCTCCTCGTCGGTCTGCTCCTGGGCCTGGCCAAGGTGGCAATTCACAGGTCCAGGCTGCGGGCCGTCGGGGGTTCCGTCCTCCCCGATTGCCTGCCCCTCTTCCGCGGTTACGTTCGCGCCCGGGTGTCCCTGGAAAAGGAGCATGCGGTGTCCGCCGGTACGCTTGAGGCCTTCCGCGACCGGTGGGCACCGCAGGGACTGGAGTGCATTGTCGACGCCGAGAATGGCATTTTAATTTGAGTTTTTTGTTTATTTATCTGTTTTAATAAAGTTATTTTAAAACTGTAAATATGTACATAAAGGGGGCTTGAGGGATAAAGGCCCCCTCGATGTGAAAAATATAAAAGGGGCCTGGGGTATAAAGGCCACCTTAAAAAAGAAAAAACGGGGGGGTTAGAAAAAAAAAGAAAAAGAAAAAAAAAAAAAACGGGGTTAGATACAGAGTAAAGCTCCCTCTACACTGTCCCCATCAAACACTCCCAGGACAGGTGCAGCACGGGGGTTAGATACAGAGTAAAGCTCACAGCACCAGCAGATCTTAATAAAAAAAAAATAAAAAAAAACGGGTTTGGCTGGAGAGTTTGGAGCACTTCCTGTGTGAAATTCGGCGATCCAGCTGCACCTGAGCAGGCTGTGGGAGCTGGAGAGGAGAGAGCAGAGTGGAGAGAGCAGAGTGGAGAGAGCTGCAATTTCCAGCTTCAACTGTGGAACTCTTTCTATTTTGTAAGAACAAAGAAGACCTACAGGTTATTTTGGAGTGCTGGGTGTTGGAGCACCATAGAACTGTTTTATTGTTTAAACTGTTGGGGGAGGGAGGAGGTGTCGGAAGATCCAGTGGAGGGGCTGCCAAATTCTATAGGGCGCCCCTATATTTCATCTTGTGTTTTTCTTCCATCCTGCAGAAAGGGGGCTCCCTCCCCACCCCAACTGCGTGGCTTGTAACAGCTGGAGCTGCCTGACTGAAGAAAGTCTTTATGCAACAGTAGGAAAAGGACAGAACCAGGCGGTTCCAGCCAACCCGGGTGAAGAACCCTCCCCTGACTGGAAGACTGGTCTTTGGACTCTGCAGTAAGGTGCTCCAACCACCAATCATAGAGCAACATCCTCACAGCCTTTCTCTCCCTTCCAACACTCGCCCACCTATCCTCTCCTCTCCTTATCCTTTTCCCCACCTTCTTCCTCTACTCCCAACCCCATCATACTGCTTAAGTTTTAAAAAAAAAATTATTATTTGCTTTGTTTCTGAGGGGTGGGCGTGCAAACCCCTCTGCGCCGGTGGCTGGACCTTCTCGCACTTAGGCTGCTGTGGCTGCTGCAGCTGCGCCTGTTGCCCGGTCACCGTTTGCCTTGATAACATCTAAGCATGGGGTGAAGAGCTGCGTCTACCCAAACATGTCAATAGAGACATGTGTGAAAGCAATGGACGAGGTTGTCAGCCCCTTGGCCATGGTTGCTGTCCCTGAAATGTACGGGAAGGCTGTGTTTTTCATGAAAATCGAGCGGGTGGTGTCCCTGACCCTGAACAAGGGGCTCACTGTGGGTGGGACCTTTCTGCCAGTGGACTCACTGGAGGCGAATGCACAACGGGTCATTTTGTCTAATGTCCCGCCCTTCATTCCTGGTGAGCTCCTCCTCCCCCACCTGCACCATCTGGGGGGTAAAGATGCGGCTCACTCCAGTCCTGCTCGGTCTTTGGGAGAACAGCCTCCAGCATGTATACTTCCGCCGCCAGCTCTTTATGCAGCTCCTTATGCATAAACTCCACCTCGACGGACCAGGGTGGTGCCGCTGCACCTCCTACTCCTCCTACACTGGCAACAATCACCGCTCAGGCAGTTCCAGAGGCCATGGTTTTCACGGCATCCGGTGGGGAGGGGGAGATCCGTCCGAGTAGAAGGAAGGCGCGCCCCCTGGAAACAGAGAACAACAACCTGAACCTGAGCTTAGCCCTATGCCCGATCTAGGGGAGGCCACCTACCCCGCGGCTGAGCTCGGGCCCAAGGGATCTGGGCAGGGGGACGCGGAGGTAGAAGCAGAGGCCTCAACCGAGATGGACGTCTCTGAGCCTCCGCGCCCCTCCCCGGAATAAGAGGAGGAGGTGTCCCTCATCTGAAGAAGGCCCTGAATTATGGGCTTCCCCACCCCCCCCCCGCTACCAGCACCATGAGGACCGAAAGCCCTGGGCGGGAACTCTCTATCCCTTGGGATGGAGGGGAGAGAGATGCCCCTGTAGCTTTGAGTACTCCCGAGGAGGGGTCAGCCCGTGTTGGGGGAGCCTATGGATTCCATGGGAGAAGTCTCTCTTTTGGCCAATGGGTCGGGTGTCCTGGGTGGGGGTGAGTCAATCCAGCAGCCTGATGCTGCTGCCCGGGATGTACCCGACCCTGAGGCCAATTTGCATAATTCCCCATCTGGGGCTGTGGGCGCTGGCGGAGTGGGAGATGGCCTCCTTGCTCTGCCTCCGGTCTTGGCTCCGGCTGGATTTCCGGAGTCTGGAACCTCCATCTCCCCTGGCCTTGGGACAGAGATGGAGGGGTGTCCTGAACCACTGGCGCCCATAAGCTCCAGCCAAATAGATAAACCCAGAGAGGACTCCTCCGCCATCGATCCTGGGGGTGGGATCGTGATGGAGGCGGGACCAGCTGGCACGACCAGGATGTCTACCCCACAGTATGTGGTGGGTGTGTCGGCCTCTGGTGGTGACAGCCCGGAGGTGGATGGGGCCTCGGTGTGGGGCATGGAGGACGACCTTGGTGATTCACCCCGATCAGACCTGTACTGTACCCGGCAGGAAGATCTCTGATAGTCTCGCGCTACTCAGGGATACGATCGCCTACGTACGGGACAGGAGGGTGGACACCTGCCTCATCAGTCTGGACCAGGAGAAGGCTTTTGACAGGATATCGCACACCTACATGATGGATGTGCTTTCCAAAATGGGGTTTGGGGAGGGAATCTGCAATTGGATCCAACTGCTCTACACAAACATCAGTAGCGCAGTGTCAATCAACGGGTGGGAATCTGAAAGTTTCCCGATCAAATCTGGAGTCAGACAGGGCTGTCCTCTGTCCCCGGTCTTGTTTGTTTGCTGTATTGAACCCTTTGCTGAGTCTATTAGGAAGGATGCGAGCATAAGAGGGGTGACAATCCCAGGCAGCGGAGGCACTCAGGTCAAAACCTCCCTGTACATGGATGACGTCGCCGTCTTCTGCTCGGATCCGCTGTCCGTGCGCAGACTGATGAGCATCTGCGACCAGTTCGAACTGGCCTCGGGAGCCAAAGTTAACCACGGCAAGAGCGAGGCCATGTTCTTTGGGAACTGGGCTGACCGATCCTTTGTCCCCTTCACCGTCAGGTCAGATTACCTGAAGGTGCTGGGGATATGGTTCGGAAGTGCCGGGGCGTGCACCAAAACATGGGAGGAGCGAGTAGCCAAGGTACGACAAAAGTTGGGCATGTGGGGGCAGCGATCTCTCTCCATTGTGGGTAAGAACCTGGTCATCAGGTGCGAGGCGCTCACGTTGTTGCTCTACGTGGCGCAGGTCTGGCCCATACCCCACTCCTGCGCTGTGGCAGTCACCCGAGCCATTTTCCGCTTCGTCTGGGGATCTAAAATGGACCGGGTCCGGAGGGACACGATGTTCAAATCTCTGGACATGGGCGGGAAAAATGTACCCAACCTGGCCCTCATCCTGATGACCACCTTCGTGTGCGGCTGCATCAAGCTATGTGTAGATCCCCAGTACGCAAACTCCAAGTGTCACTACGTGCTGAGGTTCTATCTGTCCCCGGTGTTGCGAAGGATGGGCCTGGTCACATTGCCGCGGAACGCACCATGCAGTTGGGCGGCGCCGTACCACCTATCCTTCGTGGAGCAGTTTCTGCGGAGAAACACCTTTGACCACCGGTCCATCAGGCAGTGGTCTGCACGGAATGTCCTCAAGGCCCTACGGGAAAAGGAAACGGTGGATCCTGTCGGATGGTTCCCCGAGCAGACCGTCAAAGTCATTTGGCGGAATGCCTCATCACCAGAACTTTCAAACAAGCACCAAGACGTAGCTTGGCTGGTGGTGAGAAGGGCCCTCCCCGTCAGATCCTTCATGCACACCCGAAGTCTCGCCCCCTCCGCACAGTGCCCCCGCGTTGGCTGTGGTGGGGAAGAGACGGTCGCCCACCTCCTCCTGGAATGTGCCTTTGCAAAGCAGGTGTGGAAAGAGATGCAGTGGTTTTTGTCAAGGTTCATCCCAAGCAGCTCTGTAACACAGGAGTCTGTGCTCTACGGGCTGTTCCCAGGGACGCACACCGAGACAAACATCAACTGCTGCTGGAGGGCTATCAATTCGGTGAAAGACGCCCTTTGGTCTGCCCGAAACTTGCTGGTCTTCCAGCGCAAAGAGTTGTCCACCACCGAATGTTGCAGACTGGCACATTCCAAGGTCCAGGACTACGTGCTGAGGGACGCACTAAAGCTTGGGGCAGCTGCAGCAAAGGCTCAATGGGGAAAGACCACAGTGTAAGGTTCCCCCACCAAGCTGGACTGAGGGGCTGGAACCATGGGAAACCCCTCGAACTGTATCGTTAATATTCTCAATTGCTGTAAATGTAAAACTGTAATTGACATGACAATTGTGAAACGGAAGGGTTGGGAAGAAACTCATGACATTATTGAAAGAAACTGATCTCTTTTGCAATGTTTGTATTTTTTCGTGCTGTTTGGAAACTGTTTGGCAATGTAATTTTTACAGATTTTTATGAATAAAGTATATTTTGGAAATTAAAAAAAAAAAAATGGAGGACGACCTTGAATCCATTGCCAGCAAGGCAATGGACTCCCTTGTGCCTCCCACCGAGTTTCCTCTCATCCCCACCGCGGAACTCCGGGACTTCGTTGCGGCATGTAGGAGTTGCTGCAATATAGTTCAGCTGGCCTTCGGCCGATGGTCGAGTTTGGCGCTGATCATCCAGTACGTTCGTGCCACCCTCAAGAGGGCGGGGAAAGGCTCGAGCGCGAAACTGGTTGAGAGGTGCTGGTTTAAAGCATTCCTCAATGGGTTGCTGGGGGAGTGGAAGGCAAGGTGCACTTGAGCTCCCTCCTCACAGTGAGGTGTTGGTGACGGGTTTCTAAGTAGTTCTGACATGAAGAGAACCATAGCCAGCCTCAACATCAACGGCAGCAGGGGGGTCTCACTGCAGATTTCACAATCTCTCAGTCCTCAGAGAAGGGAGATATGCGGTGAGCTTTCTGCAGGAAACCCACACTGTTTCAGGAGACAAAGCCACCTGGCTCCTGAGTCACCTCACTCCTATTTCTAGTGGGGTGGCTATCTTGTTGGCCCCGACTTTTCAGCTGGAGATCTTGGGGGTCAAGGAGTTTGTGCCGGGCCGCTTGCTCCACCTCGCTGTGTGCCTGGGTAGCGTACCACTCTACTTTGTGAACGTGTACATGCCCAGGCCTGGCGCTTTGCAAGTGCGTTTCTTTAAAGAAGTGTCCGCTCTCTTGAGCTCTATTGATAGCAGCGAATGCATCATCCTCGGGGGAGAGGGGGGCTCAGGGGTGGGGAGGTCTGTACCCTCGGCGAGGGATCGTCCTGGTCCGCAGCGCGCCCAAGTGTCGGTAGAGAATTTGAGGGAACTGTCAGCTCCCTCAACTTGGTGGAAGTCTGGCGGAATCTCCATCCCGACTCCAGTGCCTTCACATGGAGGTGTGGAGGAGGGGCGTCCCGAATCGACTGCCTCTACATTTTGAGCCATATGTCTCCCGCGCCTCGGCGGCCTCCATGTGGTTGGTGCCGTGCTCGGACCACCAACTGATGTGGGCGGAGTTCACTCCACTCTGCATGTGGGCAAGGCTTGCATACTGGCACTTTAACAACTGGCTGCTGGAGGACGAGCGATTCCAGGATTCGTTCCGTCGATTCTGGGCCGAAACTCACGTCCATGTCTTCTGTCATGTGAATGGGTCGACCAAGAGGCGGGAAGCCGAGATCTCGAGAGGGAGGTGTTCGACATGGAGTCCAGTCTCGGTCAGGCTGTTGCAGACCTGGACCTCTGGCAAGCGTACAAAGAGAAGAAGGGGGCGCTGAAGAACCTGCCGCTCGTAGGGTCCCGAGGCGTGTATGTGAGGTCGTGGATCCAGATCCTGGAAGATTTGGACCCTAGTGTAATTAGCATTTTTTAATTAAGGGAGTAACTAATTAATCTAAAGGCAAGTCATGGCAGGAGAGCTCAGCTCTGTGAGATGCTCCTCCTGCGCTATGTGGGAAATCAGGGATGCTTCCAGTGTCCCTGATGACCATGTCTGCAGGAAGTGTATCCATCTGCAGCTACTGGCTACCCACATTAAGGAGCTGGAGCTGTGGGTGGATTCACTGTGGTGCATCCGTGATGCTGAGGACGTTGTGGATAGCACGTTTAGTGAGGTGGTCACACCACAGGTAATGGCTGCACAGGCAGAAAAGAGATGGGTGACCACCAGACAGAGTAGTAGGTGCAGGCAGGTAGTGCAGGAGTCACCTGTGGCCATCCCCCTCTCAAACAGATATCCCGCTTTGGCTACTGTTGTGGGGGGGATGGCCTCCCAGGGAAAAGCAGCAACAGCCAGGTCCGTGGCACCACGGATGGTTGTGCTGCAGAGCAGGGGAGGAAAAGGGGTGGAAGAGCTATAGCGATAGGGGATTCTATCGTAAGGGGTACAGATAGGTGTTTCTGTGGCCGCAAACGTGACTCCAGGTTGGTATGTTGCCTCCCTGGTGCTAGGGTCAAGGATGTCACGGAGTGGCTGCAGGACGTTCTGAAGGGGGAAGGTGAACAGTCAGAGATCGTGGTATACATTGGTACAAATGACATAGGTAGAAAGAGGGATGAGGTTCTGCAACAAGAATTTAGGGAGCTAGATAGCAGATTAAAAAGCAGGACGTCAAAGGTTGTAATCTCTGGATTACTCCCGGTGCCACATGCTAGTGAGTATAGGAATAGGAGGATCGAGCAGATGAATGTGTGCCTGAGGAGACGGTGCAGGAGGGGGAGGGCTTTAGTTTCCTGGATCACTGGGTCTGTTTCTGGCAAAGGTGGGACCTGTACAAGCTGGACGGGTTGCACCTGAACCAGAATGGGACCAACATCCTTGCTGAGATTTGCTAGTGCTGTTGGTGTGGAGGGGGGGGGGGGGTTTAAACTAATTTGGCTGGGGAATGGGATACAGAGTGGAGGTACAGTAGAGGGTGATGCTCAGTCAAATATAAAAGAGAAACTGAGTCAGTCTGGAAGGCAGAGCAAATATAGACCTGTTAAGACACAATGAAAAATGCAAGGTTGGATTGCATCTATTTGAATGCAAGGAGTCTTACTAATAAGGCAGATGAATTAAGGGCATTGATTAGCACATGGGATTATGATATTGCTATCACAGAGACATGGTTGAGGGAGGGACAGGACTGGCAACTCATTATTCCAGGGTATAGAATTTTCAGGTGTGACGGGAGGGGATAAAAGAGGAGGTGGCATTGCACTGTTGATCAGGGAGTCAATTACTGCAGTAAAGAGGGATGATATCTTAGAAGGTTCCTCAAATGAGGCTATATGGGTAGAACTTAAAAACAAAAGGGGGCAATCACTTGGCTGAGCATGTACTACAGGCCTCCAAACAGTCAGGGAGAGATAGAGGAGCAGATATGTAGGCAAATCTCAGAGAGGTATAAAAATAATAGGGTAATAATAGTAGGGGATTTCAACTTACCTAATATCAACTGGGATAGTCTTAGTGCAAAAGGCTTAAAGGGATAGGAATTCTTAAAATGCATACAGGAGAGCTTTTGGAGCCAGTACGGAGAAAGTCCTACAAGAGAAGGGGCAGTACTAGATCTAACCCTAGGGAATGAAGCTGGACAAGTGGTAGAAGTGTCACTGGGGGTGCATTTTGGGGATAGTGAGCATAACTCTGTCAGATTTAAGGTAGTTATGGAAAAGGACAAAGACGGGCCGGAACTAAAGGTACTGAATTGGGGGAAGGCCGATTTCAATATGATAAACCAGGATCTGGCCAAAGTGGACTGGGAGCAGCTACTTGTAGGAAAGTCTACATCAGACCAGTGGGAGTCGTTCAAAGGGAAATAGTGAGAGTTCAGAGCCAACATGTACCCGTTAAGGTGAAGGGTAGGGCCAACAAGTCCAGGAAACCCTGGATGTCAAGGGATATAGAGGATTGGATCAAGAAAAAAAAAGAGGCTTATGGCAGATTCAGATTCTGAAAACAGCGGAGGCGCTAGAGGAGTAGAGAAAGTTTAGGTGGGTACTGAAAAAAAGTAATTACGAGAGCAAAGAGGGGACATGAAAAAACATTCGCGGGCAAGATAAAGGAAAATCATAAGGTGTTTTATAAGTATATTAAGGACAAGAGGATAACCATTAGGGACCAAAGTGGCAATCTGTGTGTGAAGCCAGAGGACATAGGTGAGGTTTTAAATGATTACTTTTCATCTGTGTTCACTATGGAGAAGGACGATGTAGTTGTAGAGATTAGGCAGGGGGATTGTGATATACTTGAACATATTAACATTGAAAGAGAGGAAGTATTAGATGTTTTAGCGGGCTTAAAAGTGGATAAACCCCAGGCCCAGATGAGATATATCCCAGGCTGTTATGTGAGGCAAGGGAGGAGATAGTCGGGGCTCTGACACAAATTTTCAGATCCTCTCTGGCCATGGGAGAGGTACCAGAGGCCTGGAGGACAGCGAATGTGGTACCACTATTCAAGAAGGGTAGCAGGGATAGACCAGGTAATTATAGGCCGGTGAGTCTAACATCAGTGGTTGGGAAACTATTGGAAAACATTCTGAGGGACAGGATTAATCTCCACTTGGAGAGGCAGGGATTAATCAGGGATAGTCAGCACAGCTTCGTCGGGGGAGGTTGTGTCTAACTAACTTGATTGAATTTTTCGAGGAGGTGACTAGATGTGTAGATGAAGGTAAAGCAGTTGATTTAGTCTACATGGACTTCAGTAAGGCTTTTGATAAGGTCCCGCATGGGAGATTGGTTAAGAAGGTAAGAGCCCATGGGATCCAGGGCAATTTGGCAAATTGGATCCAAAATTGGCTTAGTGGCAGGAGGCAGAGGGTGATGGTCGAAGGTTGTTTTTGCAAGTGGAAGCCTGTGACCAGTGGTGTACCACAGGGATCGGTGCTGGGACCCTTGCTGTTTGTAGTGTACATTAATGATTTAGATGTGAATGTAGGAGGTATGATAAGTAAGTTCGCAGATGACATGAAAATTGGTGGTGTTGTAAATAGTGAGGAGGAAAGCCTTAGATTACAGGACAATATAGATGGGCTGGTAAGATGGGCGGAGCAGTGGCAAATAGAATTTAATCCTGAGAAGTGTGAGGTGATGCATTTTGGGAGGACTAACAAGACAAGGGAATATACAGTGGATGGTAGGACCCTAGGAAGTACAAAGGTCAGAGGGACCTTGGTGTACTTGTCCATAGATCACTGAAGGCAGCAACACAGGTAGATAAGGTGGTTAGGAAGGCATATGGGATACTTGCCTTTATTAGCCGAGACATAGAATATAAGAGCAGGGAGGTTATGATGGAGCTGTATAAAACGCTAGTTAGTCTACAGCTGGAGTACTGTGTACAGTTCTGGGCACCACACTATAGGAAGGATGTGATTGCACTGGAGAGGGTGCAGAGGAGATTCACCAGGATGTTGCCTGGGCTGGAGCATTTCAGCTATGAAGAGAGACTGAAAAGGCTAGGGTTGTTTTCCTTAGAGCAGAAAAGGCTGAGGGGGGACATGATTGAGGTATACAAAATTATGAGGGGCATTGATAGGTTAGATAGGAAGAGACTTTTTCCCTTAGCGGAGGGTTCAATAACCAGGGGGCATAGATTTAAGGTAAGGGGAAGGAGATTTAGAGGGGATTTGAGGAAAAATGTTTTCATCCAGAGGGTGGTTAGAATCTAGAACGCACTGCCTGAAGAGGTGGTAGAGGCAGGAACCCTCACAACATTTAAGAAGTATTTAGAAACATCATAGCATGCAAGGCTATGGGCCAACTGCTGGAAAATGTGATTATAATAGTTAGGTGCTTGATGGCTGACACAGACACGATGGGCCGAAGGGCCTGTTTCAGGAAATACTGGGGCCTTACAGATATCTTTGCAGCATCCTTAAACACGGGTGAGGTCCCGGAGGACTGGAGAATTGCTAATGTTGTCCCCTTGTTTAAGAAGGGTAGCAGGGATAATCCAGGTAATTATAGACCGGTGAGCCTGACGTCAGTGGTAGGGAAGCTGCTGGAGAAGATACTGAGGGATAGGATCTATTCCCATTTGGAAGAAAATGGGCTTATCAGTGATAGGCAACATGGTTTTGTGCAGGGAAGGTCATGTCTTACCAACTTAATAGAATTCTTTGAGGAAGTGACAAAGTTGATTGATGAGGGAAGGGCTGTAGATGTCATATACATGGACTTCAGTAAGGCGTTTGATAAGGTTCCCCATGGTAGGTTGATGGAGAAAGTGAAGACGCATGGGGTCCAGGGTGTACTAGCTAGATGGATAAAGAACTGGCTGGACAACAGGAGACAGAGAGTAGCAGTGGAAGGGAGTTTCTCAAAATGGAGACGTGTGACCAGTGGTGTTCCACAGGGATCCGTGCTGGGACCACTGTTGTTTGTGATATACATAAATGATTTGGAGGAAAGTATAGGTGGTCTGATTAGCAAGTTTGCAGACGACACTAAGATTGGTGGAGTAGCAGATAGTGAAGGGGACTGTCAGAGAATACGGCAGAATATAGATAGATTGGAGAGTTAGGCAGAGAAATGGCAGATGGAGTTCAATCCGGGCAAATGCGAGGTGATGCATTTTGGAAGATCCAATTCAAGAGTGAACTATACAATAAATGGAAAAGTCCTGGGGAAAATTGATGTACAGAGAGATTTGGGTGTTCAGGTTCATTGTTCCCTGAAGGTGGCAACGCAGGTCAATAGAGTGGTCAAGAAGGCATACGGTATGCTTTCCTTCATCGGACGGGGTATTGAGTACAAGAGTTGGCAGGTTATGTTACAGTTGTATAAGATTTTGGTTCGGCCACATTTGGAATACTGCATGCAGTTCTGGTCGCCACATTACCAAAAGGATGTAGATGCTTTGGAGAGGGTGCAGAGGAGGTTCACCAGGATGTTGCCTGGTATGGAGGGCGCTAGCTATGAAGAGAGGTTGAGTAGATTAGGATTATTTTCATTAGAAAGACGGAGGTTGAGGGGGTCCTGATTGAGGTGTACAAAATCATGAGAGGTATAGACAGGGTGGATAGCAAAAAGCTTTTTCCCAGAGTGGGGGATTCAATTACTAGGGGCCACGAGTTCAAAGTGAGAGGAGAAAAGTTTAGGGGGGATATGCGTGGAAAGTTCTTTACGCAGAGGGTGGTGGGTGCCTGGAACGCGTTGCCAGCGGAGGTGGTAGACGCGGGCACGATAGCGTCTTTTAAGATGTATCTAGACAGATACATGAATGGGCAGGAAGCAAAGAGATACAGACCCTTAGAAAATAGGCGACATGTTTAGATAGAGGATCTGGATCGGCGCAGGCTTGGAGGGCCGAAGGGCCTGTTCCTGTGCTGTAATTTTCTTTGTTCTTTGTTCTTGGTCCATACCTACTGTAGCACGTTGTTCTCTCCGGATCTGTCCAGCGAGGATGCATGCAGAGTTTTGTGGGAGGACCTGCCGAACCTCAGCCTGGATGGCTCCGAAGGATTGGAGGCTCCGCTCAAGTTGGCGGAGCTGACTGTCGCCCCCCACCAGCTCTTGAGGGTCAAATCCCCAGGGCTGGACGGGCTGACCATGGAGTTTCTCGGGGCGTTCTGGAACGTCCTGGGGGAACGATTACCCACGGGTCCTGGGGGAAAGCTTGGCGACTGGGGAGATGCCCCTCTTGTGGCATAGGGCAGTCATTGTCCTGCTGCCAAAGAAGGGCGATCTCCATTTGTTTAAGAACTGGCGTAAGGTCTCCCTCCTCAGCATGGATTGTACCTGCCTGGGCTCCGTGCTGGCCCACATTATCCATCCCAACTAGTCCTGCACAGTCCCGGGCTGGACCATCCAGAACAACATCCACCTGAGTCGGCACCTGATCAATCTTTCACAGAGGACTGGTTGATTGGTCGTCTTTCTCTCCCTCAATCAGGAGAAGGCATTCGACAGGGTGGATCACGAATATCTTTTCGTGACTCTGCGCGTGTTTGGACTTGGGCCGTAATTTGTGGCCCGGGTCCAACTTTTATATGCCACCGCAGAGTGTCTGGTCAAAGTTAATGGGTCCTTGATGCCGCCCCTTCGCTTTGGGAGAGGAGTACATCAGGGGTGCCCCATGTTCAGCCAATTATATGCCATCTGCATGGAACCATTCCTGCGCCTGCTTCGTAGGAGTTTGGCGGGGTTGGCTCTGTGCGGGCTCGGTGTGCGGGTTATTCTCTCGGCTTATGCCAATGGCTTGCTCCTCAGGGTCACAGATCCCGTTGACTTGCGGAGGATGCGCGAGTGCCAGTAGATCTTTGCTGCTGCATCCTCCATGAGGATCAATTGGGAGAAATGATCCAGACTCCTAGTGGGTCAGTGCTGGGTGGGCTCCCTGCTGGAGGAGTTGATACCTTCTGCATGGAGCACCACGCATCTGCTCTATTTGGGAGTCCACCTTCGCCCCGCTGAGGAAGCCTGGCCGGCAAACTGGCAAGAGTTGGAGGCAAAAGTCACCACTCGGCTAGGGCACTGAACAGAACTGGTCTGAGTGCTTTCCTACAGGGGCCCAGTGCTGGTCATAACCAACTGGTGGCCTCGATGCTGTGGTACCAGTTGGTCACTTTGGACCCGCACTTACATTTGCCACCAAGATCTGGAAGAAGCTCGTCAATTTCTTTTGGGGCAACAGGAAACACTGGGTCCCTGCTGCGGTCCTGAGTCTCCCGATTGAGGAGGGCAATCAGTCGCTGGTGTGCGTCTGCCTTCGGACCCTGCAGAGATAGCTGTAGGTTGAGTTGTCTTCCCAGTTGGTGTTCGCTGGCGACAGTTTTACACCGTCGAGGCACTGCCTTCAAGACAACATGCAGCTCCGGGCGGAGGACGTTCGCTGCGCCTCTCTGAGGGAGTTGCCTGTCTTTTACCGGGATCTATTCAGAGTCTGGAATGGTCGCCTCCAGTCAGGACACTTCCCCGCCGGTGGAGGAGATGGACCTGACTCTCCGGCTGTGGGAACAGTCTGACAGGTGGAGGAATAGCCGAAGTCCCAGGGACGTCCCTCACTGTGCGTGTCATGGGGATTCGGGAGTGTGGAGTGCTCCCAGCTGAGCTGCACCACACCACCACCCCCCCACCCCCGTTCAGAACTGCTCATTGAACCCAGGCCCCGAAACCGTCCTTGGGAGCTAGTCCCACACAACTTGAGCCGCCTCTCAGAAATTCCCTCTACAATTCCACACGGCGTGGAGGGGTTTCCTGTACGGGGTGCTCCTGCACACTCTGCACTTCCTCGCCCGCTGCCCGGACACGCCGTGACGGTGAGGGGAAACCCAGCTGGAGGTTTCTCTACCCCGGAGTCCTCCCCCTTTACATTGGGGACGTGGGGCGGAGGTTGTTGCACAGGGCAGACCCGTGCAATAGACTTTTAATTAGGTTCACGGACTCCCAGGCCTCTTGTAATTTCTGCAGCCTGGACGAGTGCAGATACCATGTGTAAGTGGAATGTGCGAGGTTGCAGCCCCTCTTGAGTATTTAAGGGGGCTGCTCCTCAAAGTTTGGTTGCACTTCAGCCCCATGCTCTTGATCTTTGGGCACCTGGTGCGGAGGGGGGGTGGGCCTGCTCCTGGGCCTGTCCTAAGTGGCAATTCGCAGATCCAGGCAGCGGGTTGTCGAGAGGGTCCGTCCGCCCTGATTGCCTGCCCCTCTCCAAGGTTACGTTCGTGTCCGGGTTGCCCTGGAGAAGGAGCATGAGGTGTCCGCTGGTTCGCTTGAGGCCTTCCGCAACCGGTGGGCAGCGCAGGGGCTGGAGTGCATCATTGATGCCGAAAATTGCATTTTAATTTGAGTTTTTTAATGTTTGTAATGTTATTTATTTTAAAAACCCATAAAAGGGGGCCGGGGATATTAAGGCCACCTTCAAAGAAAAAAATGAGTTAGAGAGTAAAGCTCCCTCTACACTGTCCGCATGAAACATCCAGAGTGGGGAAAAAAAGAGTTGCGACTCACCTTTTAATTAGACAGTTTATATTAAATCACAGATGGTTTAGTGCTGTGCCCAGTAGTAAGTAGATTGAGGATGCCCAATGTAAGTCTTATCGCCATTAGACAGGCAATTCTGATCCCAGCAGTCTGATTGCATTTAAACAAAGGTGCCAGGGGTGAAAGGCCAGATTCTGACCCAATGCACAGGCCAGTCACCTGGAACTTAAATAAAGTCTCAGCCTTGGCTTAGTGGTAGCTCTAGCCTCTGAGTCAGTCAGTTGTGAGTTCAAGCACTAAACCAAGGCTGACACTTGAGTGCAGTACTGAGAGAGGGTGGGGCTGTCTTTTGGATAAGATGTTAAATGGAGGCCACATCTGCCCTCTCAGGTGGATGTAAAAGATCCCATAGCACCATTGGAAGAAGAGGAGGGGAGTTTTCCTCAGTGTCGTGGCCAATATTTATTCCTCAATCAACATCACCAAAACAGATGATTTGGTCATTATCATGTTCTTATTTGTGGGATCTTGCTGTGCATAAATTGTCTGCCACGTTTCCGACATTACAATAGTGGCTGCACGTCAGAAAGTACTTCATTGGCTGTAAAGTGCTTTGGGATGTCCTGCGATTGTGAAAGGCGCTATATAAATGCAAGTTCTTTATTTTAAATCAACAGTATGTGTTTGGATTTGCGGCTAACATAAAAACAGAAGAAAAACAGGAAACCATTCACAAAACTGATATATTAGAAACGTATTTATTTGAACAAATGAGAATTTTCTAATTGCACATTTCTGACAGCTTGTTACTGTGAATAGCCTCTGATTGATAAAGCAGCAGAGGGCCAGGCTCGAGAGCTACGTCAGGACTGCTACTGCCTTCTTGTGGTTGTAACGTTTTTAAAAACTGTAAAACTCCATCATGCTTCAAACTGTTTCTGCCACCTCAGCTTGTTTAATGATTAATTGCCATTTTTGTGTTGAATTGTCAGCAATGAGTTGAAGGACAGATTGGGGCACTGTGCTGTGACCTGGGTCAGGAAGAAGCTTTTGACAGCAGCTTGTTGGTGACTGACAGGGCAGCACTGAGCTCGATTCATTGGGGCAACACAGTAAATGGAATCAGTGCAGGAGTCAGGACTCAGTACCACACAATCAATTCAAAGATGGGAGTTCAGTACAGGGAATCTGTACTCACACAGGGTCAGGGATTCAGTGTGGAATACCATCCTGGGACAGGGACAGGGATTTAGTGTGGAATACCGTCCTGGGACAGGGACAGGGATTTAGTGTGGAATACTGTCCTGGGACAGGGACAGGGATTTAGTGTGGAATACTGTCGTGGGACAGAGACGGTGCTGGATACAGTCCTGGGACAGGGAGTCGGTGCGGAATACTGTCCTGGGACAGGGACAGGGATTCAGTGCAGGATACCGTCCTGGGACAGGGATTCAGTGTGGAATACCATCCTGGGGAAGGGACTCGGTGTGGGATATAGTCCTGGGACAGGGATTTGGTGTGGAATACTGTCCTAGGACAGGGACTCGGTGTGGGATTTTGACAGGTGGACACCACTTGCTGCATTGTGAAGGGCTGGTTGAGCTTGGCTGAAACTGTGTAACATGCTGCAGACCCCTGGGAGCACCCCACAAGGATACAAAAAAAATGGCCAAAAGAAGAGGTTTACATGAGGAGCAAGTCATTTACGGTATACATTTTACCATTGTTTAAAAAGGGAGAAAGGAATAGACTGAATAATTACAGGTCAGTCAACCTAACCTCGGTGGTGGGAAAATTATTGGAAAAAATTTCTGAGGGACTGGATATATCTTGACTTAGAGCGACATGGATTAATCAAAGACAGTCAGCACAGATTGTTAAAGGAAGGTCGTGTCTGACAAACATTATTAAATTTTTTGAAGTAACAAGGAGGGTCGATGTGGGTACGGCATTTGATGTAGTCTATATGGATTTTAGCAAGGCATTTGATAAGGTCCCACATAGCAGACTGGTCATTAAAGTAAAAGCCCGTGGGATCCAAGACAAAGTAACAAGTTGGATCCAAAAGGTGTCTCAGAGACAGGAAGCAAAGGGTATTGGTCGATGGGTCTTTTTGTGACTGGAAGGTTGTTTCCAGTGGGGTTCCGCAGGGCTCAGTACTAGGCTTCTTGCTCTTTTTGGTATCTGGAAATGATTTGGACTTGAATCTAGGGGATATGATTCAGAAGTTTGCAGATGATACTCAAATTAGCTGTATGGTTGATAATGAAGAAAGCTGCTGGAAGATATCAATGGACTAATCAGATGAGCGGAATAGTGACAAATGGAATTCAATCTGGAGAAGTGTGTGGTAATGCATTTGGGAAAGGCTAACAAGTCAAGGGAATACACAATAAATGGTAGGATACTGAGAAGTATAGATGAACAGAGGGACCTTGGAGTGTATGTCCACAGATTCCTGAAGGTAGCTGGGCAGGTAATTGAGGTGATCAAAAAGCCTTTATTAGCCGAGGTACAGAATATAAGAGCTGGGAGGTTATGTTGGAACTGTACAAAACATTAGGCTGGTCACTGCACTATAGGAAAGATGTGATTGCACTCCAGAGGGTACAGAGGAGATTTATTAGGATGTTGCCTGGACTGGAGAATTTTAGTTATGAGGAAAGATTGGATAGGCGAGGGCTGTTTTCTTTGGAACACAGGAGGCCGAGGGGAGACCTATATGAAGTGTATAAAATTAAGGGGGTGGGGGGGGGAGGGGTCGGGATAGAGTGGATAGGAAGGCCCTATTCCCCTTGATTAGGGATCCATAACCAGGAAGCATAGATTTAGATTAAGAGGTAGGAGCATTAGATGGGATTTGAGGGAAAGTTGTTTCACCTGGAGGGTGGGGTGATTCTGGAACTCACTGCCTGAAAGGGTGATAGATGCAGACACCCTCAACATTTAAAAAATACTTGGATATGCACTTCAAGTGGCGTAACCTATAAGGCTACGGACCAAGAGCTGGAGAGTGGGAATAGGCTGGAGGGCTCCTTGTCGGCCAGTGTGGAGACAATGGGCCGAATGGCTTCCTTCTATTTTGTACATTTCTCTGATTCTATAATAATCTGCAGAAAACAAATATCATTCACACATTCAGGAATACAAAAATCAGTTAAAAAAATATAATCACTTTCAAATTGAATCATTAAAATTTGCTCCTTCCAAAAAATATATCAGTGAAAATATTCTCTTCGCCAAGGTTAAAGAGGGGTGGGGAGAGGAGGGGAAGGAGGGTGCGGGCCAAGCCTGGGGGTTCAGATAAAGGAAGGGTGGGTTGCAGCTGAAGGGGGGGGGGGGGAGGTACAGGTGAAGCGGGAGGTGGGGGGGGGGGGGCGGTGGTGAGTACAGCTGAGCTGACCTAGCCAGGTGCTGTGACACAATTTGTGTAGTTAAATGACAGTACTGCTGTTTTGAGACTTTGAAGAGTGCAGGGACTGCTTGCTGTCCTCCCACAGGCAGACAGTGGACAGTTGATGTTTGAGGGTTTCCACCAGCGAGTTCCGTTTGATCTTCCTCTGCGTCTCGCAATCCGAGACCTTGTGTTGCATTTCCTGCAATTTCCTGTGCGATGCCCGCCCAAGCCCATCTGTACAGCCCGCTGTGGTGGGGTCCGACAGCTGCGCACCACTCGCCAGTGCCCTGCTGAGCTGGTGTATTGCCACTGTTCTCCCACTCACCCCTTTGAGCAGAGGTGGCCTGTGTGCTGTTGCCGAGAGTTTCTGGAATCTCTTGTTTCTCTTGCGGTTTGCTGCAGTTTTGGTGCTTTGTAGCAATGCTGGTTGGGGCTCGGGCGCGGGTGGGACCTTGGAGAGCCCCTCCTGAATATTGGTCACGTCTCTGTCAAGGTGACACATTTTCTCTGTCACAATGATATACTAAAAGCACTGTGGCTTGCATTTTCTGTTAAGAGTCACTTAATACTGTGGAAACTCTAGGTTAAAATGTGGGTTGTAAAATCGAGGCTTTAGATCTGACCCCTGCCTAACCCTGGGGTCCGATCTACCACCTCCGCCATCGCCACCTTCCCGACCCCCCCCTCCCCCTAGCTGAGAGCAGGTAACTCAGCCCAGACCACTGGCTGTATGTTTCCCAAGTGAAGATCTTTGGCACTGGGCCTCTGCTCTCCTTCAGGAGGTGTGAAGGTGAAGCCTCTCCATGGGAAGCTAGTTCCTCCCTGCCACAGAAAGTGTATGGAATTGAAAACAACCTACTGATGTGGGGAGGGAATTGTTTCAAAGGTAGGAGACACTGAGTTGGGATAAAGGATATTTGGATGTGACCAGTGGTGCCCCCAGGGACCTGGATCGAGTCTCAGCTTTTCAGTGTATTTATAAATCACCTAGGTGAAGGAATAGAGAACTGTTCATCCAAGTTTGCTCATGACTTTAAGAAATGTAGATACGAGCAGAATGTTACAAAGGGACATTGATAGATTAAATGTGGGCAAAACTGTGGCGGATGGAGTTTAATGTGGGCAAGCGTGAGGGCATCCGCTTTGGACCCTAGAAATAGATCAGAGTATTTTCTAAATGTTAGGAACTGTGAAGGAGCAGAGAGATATAGGGTACAAGTACAGAAATTACTAAATACTAGTGATCATGCACAAAAATAATTAAAAGGTCAATGGAATGCTGGCCTTTATTTCAAGGAGCTGGAATATAAAGGGGTGGAAGTTATGTTACAGCTGTACAGAGCTCTGCTTAGACCCCATCTGGAATACTGGGTTCACCTCAGGAAGGATATACTGGAGAGGGTGCAGCACAGATTCGCCAGAATGATACTGGGGCTAAAAGGGTTAAATAAAGAGTTCATGTTGCATAGACTTGGTCTGTATTCCCTTGGGTATAAAAGATTAAAAGGTGATCTGATCAAGATATTTAAAATGGGTAGGTCGACAGAAAGTATTGCCTCTGGTTGGGGAATCCACAACAAGAGGGAATTACCTTAAAATTACAGCGAGGCCATTCAGGTGTAATGTCAGGAAGCACTTCTTCACAGAAAGAGTAAACTCTATTCCCCAAAAAACTGCAAAGTTGGGAACAATTGAAAATTCCAAAACGGAGATTGCTAGGTTTTTGTTTGGTAAGGGTATTAACATTTACGGATCCAAGTAGAAAGAGTTAAAATACAGATCAGCCAAGATATAACTGAATAGTGGAACAGACTCGAGGGCTGAATGGCCTCATTCTGTTCCTAATCAGGCCTGGAAAGTGTAAATCCATTCAGTGCATTCCTGGCATCGTTCCACCCTCCTCCTCCTCTCTGCCAGGAGCCAGGAGTCTTTGCTGGAATAAGGGGCTCAGATGGTTGATCTTTGCCTTGGCCTGTTTTGGGGGCAGGGTTGCTCACCAGTCTGCCCTCCCCCAGACTGCAGCTATGGGTGGCTTCATTCTCTTCCTTGATCAATCAGCACCAACATAATAAAACTGCTTACCCCTTCTGCTCCAGCAAAGTGTCCATGCTGACCAGTGAGGCTGTTGTCATGGTAAGCAGGCCTGCAGGCCTTTGCCTTCTTCCACTGGCTTCCTGTACCCAGGATCTGCTGCTACTGTTGGTGCGCTCTGCTCTTTTGAGGGATTTGCTTACGTCGGGAGATGTTGAGAGATTTTTTCTGTACAGAGAGGGTAATAAAATTTATTCAAAGAAAGTTCTGAAACGGAGGAGGATGCCTTGGGCCAGAGGTCCTGGCTTGGGCCTGGTCGAGCATACCTGGTTGTGTCTGCTGGATTCTGCGAGTGACTGCCCAGTGGTGTAAAACCATGTGCAAGATGGAGTGTTTCAGTGGCTGTGGTTGCCACTGTTAACAATATGTTCACCCTGAAGTGTGTGTCCATACACTGTGCAGGTCTGAGGAAGGGAGAAAAAACAGATTCTGCTGCCAGGCCTTAGGGATAGCTTGGGGAAAGTGACCCTACCCTGGCTGCTTCTTGGGTAGCTGCTCCCAGGCCTCACAGAGGTACAAGGACCATTCCACGGAGAGAAATTTCTGACCCTCCTTTGGTGTTCACTCCTTGATTGACCCCCAACAAATCAGTAGGGTGCCATGGTGACAGCCCAGCCTGACACCGGGCTCTGGGTGTACAGGGGTGGGGGGCAGGGCTGCAAGCGGATTAGCAGGAGAGAAGCTGCACCTACCTCCACCCAGGTGCTCAAAGAAGTGAAGGATTATCAAAGAGATTTCTCTGTTACTCCAGAGTTAGAATTTTACTCATACACAGTGTGTCAGCTCAGCCTGTTGTTCATTCACCATCTTAGACAGGGAGCTCTGCAGGCAGCAGCTGCTCTCTGCCTTCTGACTAGCAGGAGGGCTGGGGGCCCAAATTAATGTATGAAATGGCATCCTCACATCACTGCCCCACACCAAATGGGATAGCAGGGCATAACAAGTGCTCACTAAACCCAGCTGAAACCTGCTCGACCCTGGATTGTGTATACCAGGCCCTGCAGACCCCCAGTCTCACACGGGGATGGTTTTCCCAGACTTCGGACTCAGTCCCACACAGGGACGGGTTTCCCAGACTCCGGACTCTCACTCCCACACAAGGATCGGTTTCCCGGATCCCCAGTCCCAGACAGGGACTGGTTTCCCAATTTGGCCTCTACATTAACTGAACTATCTTATCAGTTGGCTCAGTGGCAGCTCTCTCATGTTTGAATCAGAAGTTCATGGGTTCAAACTCAGTTTAGAGACTTGTGCAAAAAATCTAGGCTGATAGTCCAGTGCAGTACTGAGGTGATGCTGCACTGTCAGAGGTGCTGTCTCTCAGATGAGACATTAAACTCTGAAACCAATGGAAGGGAAAATGGGCCAGTGAGTACATTTTACACAATTGACCAAAACTAAAATGTTTAGTTTAGAGATACAGCATTGAAACAGGCCTTTCGGCTCACTGAGTCTGTGCCGACCATCAACCACCCGTTTATACTAATCCTACACTAATCCCATATTCCTACCACATCCCCACCTGTCCCTATATTTCCCTATCACCTACCTATACTAGGGGCAATTTATAATGGCCAATTAACCTATCAACCTGCAAGTCTTTGGCATGTGGGAGGAAACCGGAGCACCCGGAGGAAACCCACGCAGACACAGGGAGAACTTGCAAACTCCACACAGACAGTACCCAGAATTGAACCCGGGTCGCTGGAGCTGTGAGGCTGCGGTGCTAACCACTGCGCCACTGTGCCGCCCATTGTACTGCCATTGTAACACTTTGACCTGCTTTTGAGAGAGAAGACTGAACCGAGTGGTTGTCATGACCGAGGAGGTTGCAGCAATATTCTCTGGCATTAAAAGGTGTGTCTCCCTGTGTCTGCGTGGGTTTCCTCCGGGTGCTCCGGTTTCCTCCCACATGTCATACCCTGGAAAGTTCTGTAGTCGGAGCAGGGCGAGGAAAAAAATGGAAAGGAATGGCCTGTTAGCTCACCTCAATAGTACGTCTGTTGTTAGACTCATCTTCTGTGCCTCATTGTTCTTTGCCAATGGAGTTGTCTCCCCAAATCTGAGATAATCTCCAGCTAAGAAAAATATATTAGAAAGTGAGATTTAAAAAAAAATCAGATCATTACTCATTAATCTGAAAAAGGTCACTGATCAAAAACTGTAAAAAAAAAAAACCCTGATATTATTAACTTGTATTTATAAAACACCTTCAATAAAAGTGCCTAGAAGCTTCATAAGAGAGCTATAAAGCAAAATTTGTCACTAATCCACAAGATGATACTAAGTCAGATGGTCAAAACATTGGTCAAAGTGGTGTGTTTCAAGGAACACTTAAAGCAGGAAAGAGAGATGGAGAGTCGGAGAGGTGTAGGGAGGAAGTTTCAGATCTTAGGGCCCAGGCACCTGAAGACACGGCCGCCAATGGTGGAGCAATTAAAATCAGGGATGTTTAAAAGGCCAGAATTAGATGAATGCAGATATCTTGAAGGGTTGTGGGGCTGGAGGAGATTACAGAGGTAGGGAGGGGGCGAGGCCATGGAGGGATTTGAAAACAAGGATGAGAATTTTAAAATCAAGACATTGCTTGATTGGGAGCCAATGTAGGTCAGTGAGCACAGGGACAATAGGTGAATGAGACTTGGTGCGAGTTAAGACATGGACATCAGAGTTCTGGATGACCTCAAGTTTACGGAGCATAGAATGTGGGACACCAGCCAGGAGTGTGTTGGAATAGTCAAGTCTAGAGGTAACAAAAGCACGGATGAGGGCTTCAGAAGTAGATGAGCTGAGACGGGGTATAGTTGTGTTATGGAGGTGGAACTAGCCATCCCTAGTGATAGCACGGGTGTGTGGTCGGAAGCTCATCTCGCGGTCAACTATGACACCAAGGTTGTGAACAGTCTGGTTCAGCCTCAGGCATTTTCCAGGGAGAGGGATGGAGTCGGTAGCTAGGGAATGGAGTTTGTGGCGGGGACTAAAGACAATGACTTTGATCTTCCCAATATTTAATTGGAGGAAATCTCTGCTCATCCAGTATTGGACATTGGATAAGCAGTTAAATAGTTTAGAGAGAGTGGAGGAGTTGAGAGAGATGGTGGTGAGGTAGAGCTGGGTGTCATCAGCGGACACGTGAAAACTAAAGTTGTGCTTTTGGATGATGTTACCGAGGGGCAGAATGTAGTTGAGAAATAGGAGGGGGCCAAGGAGGTGGTGTTCCGTGGGGAACACCAGAGGTAACGGTGGTGTGGTCAACTGTGTCAAAGTCTGCAGCCAGGTCGAGAAGGACGAGGAGGGAGAGTTTACCATTGTCACAGTCACATAGAATGCCACTGGTGACTTTGATATGAGCTGTTTCAGTACTGTGGCAGGGCAGAAAAACTAATTGGAGAGATTCGAATATGAAGTTCTGGGAAATGTGGGCATTAATGTGGGAGCAAACAACACATTCAAAGATGTTGGAGAGGAAAGGGAGGTTGGAGATGGGCTGGTAGTTTGCAAGGATGGAGGGTTCAAAGGTTGTTTTCTTGAGGACAGGGATGATGTCCGCAGATTTGAAGGAGCATGGGAAACATTAACATCAGCTAACATGGGGACCAGGAGGGGAAGCTTGGTGGTCAGTAGTTTAATGGAAATAGGGTTGAGGGAACAAGACAAGAGGAGCTCGGAGAGAGCATATGAGGAGATAGAGGAGAAACTAGAGAAATATCCAAATTCAGGGCTAAGGCAGGGAGGAACTTTTGAGGACGTTTGGGCGGTGGGTTAATGGGAGGGAGGGATACGGCACAGGCTGATTGAATAATTTCAAACTCAGTGACAAAGAAGCCCGTGAGCATCTCTCACCGACTGTTGGAGTTGAGGGTGGAAGGTACAGGGGAGAGGGGTTTAAAAAGATGGTTTGCAGTAGAGAAAAGAAGCCGAGGTTATCATGCATTCCAGGAAAACCCTGGAATAGTGAGCAGCTTTAGTGGATGAATTCAGGACCTGATAGTGCTTTTTGTGGTCCAGCCAGTTGTGGAGGTGGGTGGCTCAACCATTTGTCTGCCATGGATTTCAAGGAGCAGAGATGAGGGTCGAACAGGGGAGGGGGCCAGCTGGGGCCAATGACTGGAAAAAACAAAGTCCTAATCAGATCACTGATCAATAACTGGGGGGAAAAAACCTCAAATCAGATCACTGATCAATAACTGGGAAAAAACAAACCCATAATCAGATCACTGATCAATAACTGGGAAAAAACAAACCCATAATCAGATCACTGATCAATAACTGGGAAAAAACAAACCCATAATCAGATCACTGATCAATAACTGGGAAAAAACAAACCCATAATCAGATCACTGATCAATAACTGGGAAAAAACAAACCCATAATCAGATCACTGATCAATAACTGGGAAAAAACAAACCCATAATCAGATCACTGATCAATAACTGGGGAAAACAAACCCATAATCAGATCACTGATCAATAACTGGATATACAAAATCCTAATCATGTTGTGTTGTGGTGTGCTCTCAAGTCTTTAAAGACAGATGCAGGCTTTATATTTGGATTGTCCTACATATCTACATTGCACTGATTCAGGTACAGGTCTTTTCCTTGCTGGTGTGTACCTGCTCTCTGCAAAGCCATGTGCTGAGTGAGCCTCTCAAAATAGTGTCTGCTCCTTATATCTGCCTCATGATGTCATCAGTTGCACCAATGACCTGATCTCTTAAAGGGATGGTTTCTTACCGGTGAAGTCAACACATTACATTAGCCCTGCATCTGAGGGTCTTAAAGAAATTGGCTGCAGAGATAGTGGCTGCATTGGTTGTAATCTTCCAAAATTCCCTAGATTCTGGCAGGATCCCAGCAGATTGGAAAACTGCAAATGTAAATGTTCAAGAAAGGAGGGAGACAGAAAACAGAAAACTAGAGGCCTGTTAGCCTAACATCTGTCATTGGGAAAAAGCTGGAATCTATTATGAAGGAAGTAATAGCAGGACATCTAGAAAATCACAATGCAATCAGGCAGAGTCAACATGGCTATATGAAAGGGAAATCGTGTTTGACAAATTCATTAGAGTTCTTTGAGGATGTAACAAGCAGGGTGGATAAACGGGAAACAGTAGATGTAGTGTACTTGGATTTCCAAAAGGATTCAATAAGGTGCCATATAAAAGTTTACTGCACAAGATAAGAGCTCAAGATGTTAGGGTAATATATTAGCATGGATAGAGAGGACTGGCTAACAGGAAACAGAAAGTTGGGATAAATGGGTCGTTTTTAGGTTGATAAACTGTAACTAGTGGAGTGCCACAGGGATCAGTGCTGGAGTCTCAAGTATTTATGATTTACATTAATGATTTGGATGAAGGGACCGAGTGTATTGTAGCCAAACTTGCTGATGATGCAAAGATAGATAGGAAAGCAAGTTGCGAGAAGGATACAAAGAGTCTGCAAAGGGATATAGATAGGTTAAGTGAATGGGCAAAAATCTGGGAGATGGAGTACAATGTGGGAAAATGTGAGGTTGTCCACTTTGGTGGGAAGAATAGAAAAGCAGAATATTATTTACATGGACAGAGACTCCATGTAACGCTGTGGTATAGAGGGATCTGGGTGTCCTTGTACATGAATCACGAAAGGTCAGCATGCAGGTACAGCAAGTAATTAGGAAGGCAAATGCAATGTTGGCCTTTATTGTAAGGGGATGGAGTATAAAAGTAGGGAAATCTTGCTACAACTGTGCAGGACATTAGAGTACTGCGTAGAGTTTTGGTCTCCTTACTTTAAGGAGGGATAATCTTGCATTGGAGGCAGTTCAGAGAACGTTCGCTCGGCTGATTCCAGGGATGAGGGGGTTTGTCTTATGAGGAAAGGTTGAGCAGGTTGGGTCTATACTGATTGGAGTTTAGAAGAATGAGAGGTGATCTTATTAAAATATGTAATTCTGAGAGGGTTTGACAGGGTAGATGCTGAGAGGATGTTTCCCCTTGTGGGGGAATCTAGAACGAGGGGGCTCAGTTTCAGAATAAGGGGTCTCCCATTTAAGACGGAGATGAGGAGGAATTTCTTTTCCCAGAGGGTTGTTAGTGTTTGGAATTCTCTTCCCCAGACAGCAGTGGAGGCTGGGTCATTGATTATCTTTAAGGCTGAGTTAGATTTTTGATCTATAAGGGAGTCAAGGGTTATGGGGGGCAGGAAAGAAAGTGGAGTTAAGACCACAATCAGATCAGCTGTGATCTACTGAATAATGGAGCAGGCTTGAGGGGCCGAATGGCTTACTCCTGCTCCTATTTCTTATGTTCCCCCTTTTCTTTGGAAGGTTTATAATTAAAAAATTACATTGAACAAAACTCGGTCGGACTGAAGTTTGAAACTTGGAGGGTATAGACTTCGGGCACATCACCCTCAATACCAGCCTTTGTCTCCTTCAATTATCTCATCCAGCTTTTCCATTGGGTGCATTTCTTGTTTTATTGCTTTGTTGGCCCATCCATACAAATTCGTACTTGTCCTGTGGGTGTGGGGACAACAACAATTTGGCTGATCTACATTGTTGGCCCTTCTCTCCTTTCAATGATGCCCAACTTCTTCAGTCTGTCCAATTCTTTCTCAATCTCTTTGCGGGTATGGAATGGAATTCTCCTGTGTTTCTGTTTTTGGGTTGGACTGAGAAATCTATAAGGACCTTAATTTTCTTGTTTGTCACTTTGCCGATGCCTGTGAATAACTGTGGATATTTCTTCAGGATGTCCTCTTTTGTCAGGTAGTTCTGTCCTCTGACGATGTTGATAGTGATCAGCTTCATTTCACTGACAATTTCGAAACTTAACAGATTTCCCTTGCTTGAGTTTACAATATGGAACTCAGTTTGACATGTGGCCCCATCGGAGGATTTGAGACTCGCCTGGATCATCCCTAGGACCAGTAGAGAGGTATCTGATCTGTAGGAGAGGATTTTAGATAGCGGCTTGTTCAATTGCAGTTTGTGTTTTCTCTAACTAGTGGAATGTCGGGGCATCCATTATATTGACTGTTGCTCCTGAGTTAATTACTGTGGAGATTGACAAATTGCCTATGAACACATTGTACACAGGCAGGCATTGGTACTTGTGGTTGTGAGCAACAAAAATCCTTTCATGCTGCAAAGATGTAGTTTTCCTTCTGGCATTCAGTTCCATTAATGTCTTGTGCAGGCTCCAACTGGTATATTCTTGCGAAATGTTCCCTTTCTCTGCAGGTTTTACACCTCTTTTCTCTCGCAGGTCAAGTTTTGTAGTGAGGATACGTACCACTGCAATGATTTCATGTTTGAACATGATGTGATTGTAATCTCTGTCTTGGTCTTCCCTGATGTGCCTTGGATCTTTCTCTGGGTTTCCTCTGAGTCCTTGTGTTCTCTGGTGAAACCTTCCTCTTGTGGCATTCACAGATTTGTTAATGACCTGGCTTCAGGGGATTCTCATCTTATGTTATTTGCCTCTTTCCCTCCTAAGACTTTGGCTTGTCTTTCGCTGGCTTCTAGCTTTCTGACAATAGCAAGTAGCCTTTGCAAGTTTAACAATTCACCCTCTCTAAGAGCTTGCCTTCTTGTAAACCCTTTTTCCCCTTAAAATGACTAGTGTGTTCAGGTTTGCATTCCTTCTAATAATTAATTTATGGACACATCATGTTTATTTTCTTTATTTCTGTGTAACTGCAAAACTGTTCGAGCCCAGGTTTTCTTTCTGTTCCAGTCCATGTTTTCTCTCTGATCCAGTCCTGGATTTCTCTCAACATTTTGTTTTCTTAACCTTGGAACCTTCTGCGTTTCATTTTTTTTCCCCTCCTCATTGTCAGAAATTGTAGCATTGTGGTAGGTTCTTAAATCGTCTTTAAAGGCTTTATATTTGGATTCAACACAAACACTATTCATTGTCCTACTTATCTATATTGCATTGATTCAGGTACAGGTCTTCTCCTCACTAGTGAGTACCTGCCCTTGGTAAAGTCATGTGCTGACTGAGCCTCTTATATAAATCTGATGATGTCATCAGTTACATCAGTGGCCTGATCTCTTAAAGATGAAGTCTTCACTGCACTGCATTATAAATCAGATCACTGATCAATAACTGGAAACACAAACCCAGAATCAGAAATCTAACCAGTAAGTACTCAAAAATAAAATGCCTCGAATGATTTGCAGATTTTGCCTGTAATTTGGGTCTGAGCAGCGGCTGCAATCGGTTCAAGCTGCCACTTGGTGCAGTTGGTGTCTGCTGCCACCTGTTGGCCACATGTGCTGCATCACCTGCAGCTACATGACCTGAATAGTCAGACAGGTGAAACAAGAAGTTGAAGGAAACAGTCGTTGGTTCATCCTACTTTTGATGGCTCACCTGTTGTAAATCTGCTCTACGATTCTAATTTCCTCATTGGCCCCAGCGCCTCCCAAGTCTCCCTGATTTCTCATCTATTTCATTCTGTGAATTACAGTGACAGTACCTGACTCTGCAGTTGAGTCTGGCTTGGGTTTTACTTCAGTCACCCGTAGAGGTGTAAATACATCAGCAGCTGATACTTCAAGTTGTCTTGCTCGCTTTGGTTCACCCAGTTGAGGAGCTGCAGGACTGGAGGTGAGGCGGCTGTTAGTTATCAGAGGCCTGGAGTTTGATGCTGACCATGTGCTCAGAAGCCTGTGGAGGCAAAGAGCCATGGTTAGAAAAACAATCAATGCTTGGAGCCACATGCTTACATTCCAGACAGCGCCTGGCCCCTGGGGCAGCCCAGTCGGTGCCAGGCCCCTGGGGCAGCCCAGTCAGCGCCTGGCCCCTGGGGCAGCCCAGTCGGCATCTGTCCCCGGCGTAGTCCAAACAAAGAAAACTGATTGCATCGGAATCGCGTGGAGATTGTTTATGAAACTGATCCCATTCGCCCTCATGTTTCTCCCCCTGTATCTAAAGACGCTGACTATTTCTTGGTTGGGTTTCCACAACTTTGCTCATTGCCCGTTCATTGCATTGGGACCTAGACCTTGATGGTTGTAGAGTATTCAGCGGTGGACATTGTCATACTTGACGCTGTTTCCATCATTCAAGCTCTCTGTATTGTCCTGTTTGACTTTGAGCTGGGCTTTAAGCTACATTGCATTTACAGCACAGAAACAGGCCATTTGGCCCAACTAGTCTCTGCCAGCATTTAGACTGCACATGAGCCTCCTCCACCACTCTGCATTTAATCCTATTAGCATATCTTTCCGTTCCTTCTACCTCATTTCAACTTTTCAGTATATCTTTTTTTCCCTTTTCTCTCATGTGCTTATTAGTTCCCTTTAAATGCATCTAGTCGCTTCAACTACTCCTTGTGGTAGTGAATTCCAGATTCCTACCACTGAGTAAATGTTTCTGCTGAATTCCCTTTTGGATTTATTGGTGACTATCTTACAGTTCTAAAGAATGTGCAAGAAGAGAGGGAGATGTGTGTGCATGCCCATCGATCTTTGAAGGTGGCAGGACATATTGAAAGAGTGGTTAGTAAAGCATATGGGATCTTAGGCTTCATAAATAGAGGCATAGAGTATAAAAGCAGGGAAGTTCTGCTGAACCTTTATAAAGCTCTGGTTAGGCCTCAACTAGAGTATTGTGTCCAGTTCTGGTCACCACACTTTAGGAAGGATGTGAGGGTCCTGAGAGGGTGCAGAGGAGATTTACCAAAATGGTTCCAGAGATGGAGGATTTTAGTTACAAGGTTAGGCTGGAAAAGTTGGGTTTGTTCTCCTTAGAACAAAGGAGATTGAGGGGAGATTTAATAGAAGTGTACAAGATTATGACAGGCTTAGATAAGTGAGACAAGGAAAAACTGTTCCCATTAATTGATGATACAAGGATAGGGGACACAGATTGAAAGTTTTGGGCCAAAGTTGCAGGGGGAATATGAAGAAGCACTTTATTACACAGTGGGTGGTAATGACCTGGAACTCGCTGACCATGAGGGTGGTGGAAGTGGAGACAATCAGTGGCCACCTGAGAGAAATAGACTTGCAGGGCTATGGGGGTCAGGGGTGGGGGGCGGAGTGGGACTGACTGCATTGCTCTGCGGAGAGCCGTCATGGACTCAATGGGCCAAATGGCCTCCTTCTGTGCTCCAAATGACTCTGACTCTATTTATGGCACCTAGTTTTAGATTCCTCACAAATGAGTCTGATTTTAACTCACTCAAAATCCATTCACTTACACAGAGTTAAAATCTATTGTCTCTTATGTCTACCCAATCGAACCCCTTCATAATTTTAAACTATGCGATTAGTCTACATTGAAGCCTTCTCTTTTATAAAGAAAAGAGCCCCAGCCTCTTCAGCCTTTCCTGGTAAGTATATCCTCTCTGCTCCAGTATCTTTGTGAATCATTTTTTGTACCTTCTCCACTTCTGCTATACCTTTTTCATAATATCAAGACCAGAATTGTTCATAGTACTCCAAATGAGGTCTAACAAAGTTTTATATGATTTCAATAACCTGTAACATTAACTCTGTTTCTCTCTCCACAGATGTTGCTAGACCTGCTGAGTTTTTCCTGTTTTTATTTTACATCCTTGTTTTTCAATTCTATCCCTTTTTTATGGCCATTACGTGTTTTGTGCATTTCTACCCCTAGATCTCTTTGCTCCTCTACCAGATTTAGACTCTTATAACCAAGCTGTATGTGGCCTCCTCATTCTTCCTACCAAAATGCACCACCTCACACTCCCATTTTCTATCCACATGCTTCTGCGTCTGCAACATCATTTAACTCACCCCATCCCTGCTGAAACCCTTATCCATGCTTCTGTCTCCTCCAATCTGGAGAACTCGAGTTTACATGTTGACATCCATGTTTACAGGTTGCTCCATCGTCTTCCCAATCTACCTCTGCAACTTCCTCCAATCCTCCATTGCAACTTTTCTATCGCCATCTGTGCACAGGAGTGCATTCTCCGTCCATCATCAGTTTTACTTACTAGAGGAGTATAGCAAGTGTAGGGGGGGGTACTTAAAAAAGTAATTAGGAAATCGCAGTGGGGGCACGAAAAAACACTGGCGGGCAAGATAAAGGAAAATCCCAAGGCGTTTTATAAGTATATTAAGAGCAGGAGGATAACCAGGGAAAGAGTAAGGCCCATTAGGGACCAAAGTGGCATTGTGTGTGTGGAGCCGGAGGAGATAGGTGAGGTTTTAAATGATTACTTTTCATCTGTGTTCACTATGGAGAAGGATGATGTAGGTGTAGAGATCAGGGAGGGGGATTGTGATATACTTGAATAAATTAGCATTGAAAGAGAGGAGGTATTAACAGTTTTAGTGGGCTTAAAAGTGGATAAATCCCCAGGCCCAGATGAGATGTATCCCAGGCTGCCATGTAAGGCAAGGGAGGAGATTGTAGGGACTCTGACACAAATTTTCAAATCCTCTCTGGCCACAGGAGAGGTGCCAGAGGACTGGAGGACAGCGAATGTGGTACCATTATTTAAGAAGGGTAGCAGGGATAAACCAGGTAATTACAGGCCAGTGAGTCTAACATCAGTGGTAGGGAAACTATTGGAAAAAATTCTGAGGGACAAGATTAATCTCCACTTAGAGAAGCAGGGCTTAATCAAGGATAGTCAGCATGGCATTGTCAGGGGGAGATCATGTCTAACAAATTTGATTGAATTTTTCGAGGAGGTGACCAGATGTGTAGATGAGGGTAAAGCAGTTGATGTAGTCTACATGGACTTCAGTAAGGCTTTTGATATGGTCCCGCATGGGAGATTGGTTAAGAAGGTAACAGCCCATGGGATCCAGGGCAATTTGGCAAATTGGATCCAAAATTGGCTTAGTGGAAGGAGGCAGAGGGTAATAGTCGAGGGTTGTTTCTGCGAGTGGAAGCCTGTGACCAGTGGTGTACCGCAGGGATCGGTGCTGGGACCCTTACTGTTTGTAGTGTACATTAATGATTTAGATGTGAATATAGGAGGTATGATCAGAAAGTTTGCTGATGACACGAAAATTGGAGGTGTCGTAAATAGTGAGGAGGAAAGCCTTAGATTACAGGACGATATAGATGGGCTGGTAAGATGGACAGAGCAGTGACAAATAGAATTTAATCCTGAGAAGTGTGAGATGATGCATTTTGGGAGGACTAACAAGGCAAGGGAATATACAATGGCTGCTAGGACCCTAGGAAGTACAGAGGGTCCTTGGTGTACTTGTCCATAGATCACTGAAGGCAGGAGCCCAGGTAGATAAGGTGGTTAGGAAGGCATATGGGATACTGCCTTTATTACCCGAGGCATAGAATATAAGAGCAGGGAGGTTATGATGGAGCTGTATAAAATGCTAGTTAGGCCGCAACTGGAGTACTGTGTACAGTTCTGGTCACCACACTATAAGAAGGATGTGATTGCACTGGAGAGAAATGATTTTTCACCCAGACGGTGGTTGGAATCTGGAACGCACTGCCTGAAGGGGTGGTAGAGGCAGGAACCCTCACAACATTTAAGATATATTTAGATCAGCAGTTGAGACGCCAGAGCATACAAGGCTACGGGCCAAGTCCTGGAAAATGGGATTACAATAGATAGGTGCTTGATGGCCGACACGGACACGATGGGCTGACAGGCCTGTTGAAGCGCTGTAAAACTCTATGACTCTTGTACCTCCACTAACACTGAACACAGTACCTCCACAAACACTGAACACAGTACTTCCACAAACACTGAACACAGAACTTCCACTAACACTCAACACAGAACCTCCAACAACAGTGAAGACAGTACTTCCACAAACACTGAACACAGAACTTCCACTAACACTCAACACAGAACCTCCAACAACAGTGAAGACAGTACTTCCACAAACACTGAACACAGTACTTCCACAAACACTGAACACAGTACTTCCACAAACACTGAACACAGTACTTCCACAAACACTGAACACAGTACTTCCACTAACACTGAACACAGAACTTCCACTAACACTCAACACAGAACCTCCAACAACAGTGAAGACAGAACCTGCACTAACACTGAACACAGAACCTCCAATAACACTGAACACAGTACAGCCAACAACACTGAACACAGTACTTCCACTAACACTGAACACAGTACTTCCACTAACACTGAACACAGTACTTCCACAAACACTGAACACAGAACTTCCACTAACACTGAACACAGAACTTCCACTAACACTGAACACAGAACTTCCACTAACACTCAACACAGAACCTCCAATAACAGTGAAGACAGAACCTGCACTAACACTGAACACAGAACTTCCACAAACACTGAACACAGTACTTCCACAAACACTGAACACAGTACTTCCACAAACACTGAACACAGTACTTCCACTAACACTGAACACAGTACTTCCACTAACACTGAACACAGAACTTCCAATAACACTGAACACAGAACTTCCACTAACACTGAACACAGAACTTCCACAAACACTGAACACAGTACTTCCACAAACACTGAACACAGTACTTCCACAAACACTGAACACAGTACTTCCACAAACACTGAACACAGTACTTCCACAAACACTGAACACAGTACTTCCACAAACACTGAACACAGTACTTCCACTAACACTGAACACAGTACTTCCACTAACACTGAACACAGAACTTCCACTAACACTGAACACAGAACTTCCACTAACACTCAACACAGAACCTCCAACAACAGTGAAGACAGAACCTGCACTAACACTGAACACAGAACCTCCAATAACACTGAACACAGTACAGCCAACAACACTGAACACAGTACTTCTAGTAACACTGAACACAGTACTTCCAGTAACACTGAACACAATATTCCACTAACACAGAACTTACAGTAACACTGATCGCAGAACCTCCACTTACACTGAACGCAGAACCTCCACTTACACTGAACGCAGAACCTCCACTTACACTGAACGCAGAACCTCCACTTACACTGAACGCAGAACCTCCACTTACACTGAACGCAGAACCTCCACTTACACTGAACGCAGAACCTCCACTTACACTGAACGCAGAACCTCCACTTACACTGAACGCAGAACCTCCACTTACACTGAACGCAGAACCTCCACTTACACTGAACGCAGAACCTCCACTTACACTCAACACAGAACCTCCAACAACAGTGAAGACAGAACCTGCACTAACACTGAACACAGAACCTCCAATAACACTGAACACAGTACAGCCAACAACACTGAACACAGTACTTCCACTAACACTGAACACAGTACTTCCACTAACACTGAACACAGTACTTCCACAAACACTGAACACAGTACTTCCACAAACACTGAACACAGAACTTCCACTAACACTGAACACAGAACTTCCACTAACACTGAACACAGTACTTCCACTAACACTGAACACAGTACTTCCACTAACACTGAACACAGTACTTCCACAAACACTGAACACAGAACTTCCACTAACACTGAACACAGAACTTCCACTAACACTGAACACAGAACTTCCACTAACACTCAACACAGAACCTCCAATAACAGTGAAGACAGAACCTGCACTAACACTGAACACAGAACTTCCACAAACACTGAACACAGTACTTCCACAAACACTGAACACAGTACTTCCACAAACACTGAACACAGTACTTCCACTAACACTGAACACAGAACTTCCAATAACACTGAACACAGAACTTCCACTAACACTGAACACAGAACTTCCACAAACACTGAACACAGTACTTCCACAAACACTGAACACAGTACTTCCACAAACACTGAACACAGTACTTCCACAAACACTGAACACAGTACTTCCACAAACACTGAACACAGTACTTCCACAAACACTGAACACAGTACTTCCACTAACACTGAACACAGTACTTCCACTAACACTGAACACAGTACTTCCACTAACACTGAACACAGAACTTCCACTAACACTGAACACAGAACTTCCACTAACACTCAACACAGAACCTCCAACAACAGTGAAGACAGAACCTGCACTAACACTGAACACAGAACCTCCAATAACACTGAACACAGTACAGCCAACAACACTGAACACAGTACTTCTAGTAACACTGAACACAGTACTTCCAGTAACACTGAACACAATATTCCACTAACACAGAACTTACAGTAACACTGATCGCAGAACCTCCACTTACACTGAACGCAGAACCTCCACTTACACTGAACGCAGAACCTCCACTTACACTGAACGCAGAACCTCCACTTACACTGAACGCAGAACCTCCACTTACACTGAACGCAGAACCTCCACTTACACTGAACGCAGAACCTCCACTTACACTGAACGCAGAACCTCCACTTACACTGAACGCAGAACCTCCACTTACACTGAACGCAGAACCTCCACTTACACTGAACGCAGAACCTCCACTTACACTCAACACAGAACCTCCAACAACAGTGAAGACAGAACCTGCACTAACACTGAACACAGAACCTCCAATAACACTGAACACAGTACAGCCAACAACACTGAACACAGTACTTCCACTAACACTGAACACAGTACTTCCACTAACACTGAACACAGTACTTCCACAAACACTGAACACAGTACTTCCACAAACACTGAACACAGAACTTCCACTAACACTGAACACAGAACTTCCACTAACACTGAACACAGAACTTCCACTAACACTGAACACAGTACTTCCACTAACACTGAACACAGTACTTCCACTAACACTGAACACAGTACTTCCACTAACACTGAACACAGTACTTCCACTAACACTGAACACAGTACTTCCACTAACACTGAACACAGTACTTCCACAAACACTGAACACAGTACTTCCACTAACACTGAACACAGTACTTCCACTAACACTGAACACAGAACTTCCACTAACACTCAACACAGAACCTCCAATAACAGTGAAGACAGAACCTGCACTAACACTGAACACAGAACTTCCACAAACACTGAACACAGTACTTCCACAAACACTGAACACAGTACTTCCACAAACACTGAACACAGTACTTCCACTAACACTGAACACAGAACTTCCACTAACACTGAACACAGAACTTCCACTAACACTGAACACAGAACTTCCACAAACACTGAACACAGTACTTCCACAAACACTGAACACAGTACTTCCACAAACACTGAACACAGTACTTCCACAAACACTGAACACAGTACTTCCACAAACACTGAACACAGTACTTCCACTAACACTGAACACAGAACCTGCACTAACACTGAACACAGAACCTCCAATAACACTGAACACAGTACTTCCAGTAACACTGAACACAATATTCCACAAACACTGAACACAGAACTTCCACTAACACTGAACACAGAACTTCCACTAACACTGAACACAGTACTTCCAGTAACACTGAACACAGTACTTCCACTAACACTGAACACAGTACTTCCACAAACACTGAACACAGAACTTCCACTAACACTGAACACAGTACTTCCACTAACACTGAACACAGAACTTCCACTAACACTGAACACAGTACTTCCAGTAACACTGAACACAGTACTTCCAGTAACACTGAACACAATATTCCACAAACACTGAACACAGAACTTCCACTAACACTGAACACAGAACTTCCACTAACACTGAACACAGTACTTCCACAAACACTGAACACAGAACTTCCACTAACACTGAACACAGAACTTCCACTAACACTGAACACAGAACTTCCACTAACACTCAACACAGAACCTCCAATAACAGTGAAGACAGAACCTGCACTAACACTGAACACAGAACTTCCACAAACACTGAACACAGTACTTCCACAAACACTGAACACAGTACTTCCACTAACACTGAACACAGAACTTCCAATAACACTGAACACAGAACTTCCACTAACACTGAACACAGAACTTCCACAAACACTGAACACAGTACTTCCACAAACACTGAACACAGTACTTCCACAAACACTGAACACAGTACTTCCACAAACACTGAACACAGTACTTCCACAAACACTGAACACAGTACTTCCACAAACACTGAACACAGTACTTCCACTAACACTGAACACAGTACTTCCACTAACACTGAACACAGTACTTCCACTAACACTGAACACAGAACTTCCACTAACACTGAACACAGAACTTCCACTAACACTCAACACAGAACCTCCAACAACAGTGAAGACAGAACCTGCACTAACACTGAACACAGAACCTCCAATAACACTGAACACAGTACAGCCAACAACACTGAACACAGTACTTCCAGTAACACTGAACACAATATTCCACTAACACAGAACTTACAGTAACACTGATCGCAGAACCTCCACTTACACTGAACGCAGAACCTCCACTTACACTGAACGCAGAACCTCCACTTACACTGAACGCAGAACCTCCACTTACACTGAACGCAGAACCTCCACTTACACTGAACGCAGAACCTCCACTTACACTGAACGCAGAACCTCCACTTACACTGAACGCAGAACCTCCACTTACACTGAACGCAGAACCTCCACTTACACTGAACGCAGAACCTCCACTTACACTGAACGCAGAACCTCCACTTACACTGAACGCAGAACCTCCACTTACACTGAACGCAGAACCTCCACTTACACTGAACGCAGAACCTCCACTTACACTGAACGCAGAACCTCCACTTACACTGAACGCAGAACCTCCACTTACACTGAACGCAGAACCTCCACTTACACTGAACGCAGAACCTCCACTTACACTGAACGCAGAACCTCCACTTACACTGAACGCAGAACCTCCACTTACACTGAACGCAGAACCTCCACTTACACTGAACGCAGAACCTCCACTTACACTGAACGCAGAACCTCCACAATGAACACAGAACTTCCACTAACACTGAACACAGAACCTCCACAATGAACACAGAACTTCCACTAACACTGAACACAGTATTTCCAATACTGAACACAGAACCTCCACGAACAACGAACACAGAACCTCCACTAACACTGAAAACAGAACCTCCAATAACATTGAACACAGAATCTCCACTTACACTGAACACAGTACTTCCAACACTGAACACAGTACTTCCAACACTGAACACAGTACATCTACTTACACTGAACACAGAACCTCCACTAACACTGAACACAGTACTTCCAATAACACTGAACCTCCCATAACACTGGACACAGAACTTCCAGTAACACTGAACACAGTACTTACAGTAACACTGAACCTCCAATAACACTGGACACAGAACTTCCACTAACACTGAACACAGTACTTCCAATAACACTGAACAAACAACCTCCACTCACACTGAACACAGTACTTCCAATAACACTGAACACACAACCTCCACTCACACTGAACACAGTACTTCCAATAACACTGAACAAACAACCTCCACTCACACTGAATACAGTACTTCCAATAACACTGAACAAACAACCTCCACTCACACTGAACACAGTACTTCCAATAACACTGAACAAACAACCTCCACTCACACTGAACACAGTACTTCCAATAACACTGAACACACAACCTCCACTCACACTGGACACAGAACTTCCAATACCACTGAACACCTAATGTCCACTAACACTGAACACAGTACCTCCCATAACACTGAACACAGTACTTCCAGTAACACTGAACACACAACCTCCACTCACACTGAACACAGTACTTCCAGTAACACTGAACCTCCAATAACACTGGACACAGAACTTCCATTACCACAGAACACAGAACCTCCACGAACACTGAACACAGTACTTCCAGTAACACTGAACCTCCAATAACACTGGACACAGTACTTCCATTACCACAGAACACAGAACCTCCACGAACACTGAACACAGTACTTCCAGTAACACTGAACCTCCAATAACACTGGACACAGTACTTCCATTACCACTGAACACACAACCTCCATGAACACTGAACACAGTGTTATTGGAAATACTGAACCTCCAATAACACTGAACATCGAATGTCCACTAACACTGAACACAGTACCTCCCATAACACTCAACATAGTACCTCCAATAACACTGGACACAGAACTTCCATTAGTACTGAACACGGAACCTCCCATACGACTGATAACAGAACCTCCACTGAACAGAGTTACTTCCACTAACACTGAACACAGTTACTTCCACCATCACTGTCCACGGTACCTCCTCTAACGCTGAATATGGTCTTTCCACTGGCACTGCACCAGCAAAAAAAAAATTAAAAGCACCTCACCTGGAAGTAAAATGTTTGGCCCTTCAAATAACGCTGGTGTTGTAGGACCACCATAAATGAGGACAACCTGAAGAAGCTGCAAGTGAAGGTCACCAGAGGGAGTCATAGAGTTATACAGCACAGAAACAGGCCCTTTGGTCCATCGGGTCCGTGCCGGCCATCAAGCACCTATCTATTCTAATCCCATTTTCCAGCACTTGGCCCGTAGCCTTGTATGCTATGACGTTTCACGTGCTCATCTAAATACTTCTTAAATGTTGTGATGGTTCCTGCCTCTACCACCCCTTCAGGCAGTGTGTTCCAGATTCCAACCACCCTCTGGGTGAGAACATTTTACCTCAAATTCCCGCTAAACCTCCTGGCCCTTACCTTAAATCTATGCCCCCTGGTTATTGACCTCTCCGCTAAGGGAAAAAGTTTCTTCCTATCTCCCCTATCTATGCCCCTAATAATTTTTTATACCTCAATCAGGTTCCCCCTCAGCCTTCTCTGCTCTAAGAAAAACCACCCTAGCCTATCCAGTCTCTCTTCATAGCTGAAATGCTCCAGCCCAGGCAACATCCTGATGAATCTCCTCTGCACTCTCTCCAGTGCAATCACATCCTTCCTATAGTGTGGTGACCAGAATTGTACACAGTACTCCAGCTGTGGCCTAACTAGCATTTTATACAGCTCCATCATAACCTCCCTGCTCTTATAGTCTAAGCCTCGGCTAATAAAGGCAAGTATCCCATATGCCTTCCTAATCACCTTATCTACCTGTGCTGCTGCCTTCAGTGATCTATGGACAAGTACACCAAGGTCCCTCTGTACTTCCTAGGGTCCTACCATCCATTGTATATTCCCTTGTCTTATTAGTCCTCCCAAAATGCATCACCTTCCACTTCTCAGGATTAAATTCCATTTGACACTGTGATGTCATGTCACACATGTCCAGGGAGTTGTGGGTGTAGCCTTACTGAATGAGATGTGTTTAGATGTGGCTCGTTCACATATCAAAGGAAGAAGTAACATTTTTAGGTGGCAGTGATGGGAATTTTTTTCTGAAGACCACCAAAAATTAAATCGTGGCAACGTTTGTCTTTTTTGTTTGAAGACCACATCAACGAAGAGAAAACAAATAACAACTAATTGCTTACCTGAAGCGGCTGAAGATTGATACAGGAGATCCCGTAACAGTACAGCAAGCTAGGTTACAGATAGGACCCTAGGAAGTATTGAAACTCTGAGTGCAGCAGGCAATTTTCCAGGGAGATTGGAGCTTTCAATTAATCTGGCAGTGGGTTGGACAATTTGAAGGGCAATAGCTGAAGTTATTACTGTTTTAGTTTTCCTGTTTTCTTTTGCTTCGTGCATTGGCCCTAAGCTGAAAAGAGCAGGAAGAACCCAACTGTGCCACTGGAGGCCCAGTAAAAAGCAAAGGGCTAGTTGTGGCAGCTGCCAGGACTGTAAGGTGCAGCTAGCTGCAGAGAAAAAAATCTCTCCTGTGTAAAGAGAACAGCTCACAGATAAAAAAGGGACAAGCTGTGTAAACAAAGAACTACTCTATCTGTTTAAAAAAATGTGGTCACTCATAAAGGGGCAGGCCTGCAGAAAATGAATCTGTATAAACAAGAAAACAACATGTGCCTGTGAAAAAGAAAATCTGTAAATGGTCCTATATTTATAAAAAAGGAGGATCATTAAGTCAATGGCTTTCAGGTATTCAGTTATAGATTGGTTGGTGTCGGACATAGCTTCAGAATGTAAACTGTTTTGACAGTGAATGTATTTACAGTATCAAGAAGTGAATGAACCAGAGAAAGAAGCTATCAAAATTAAGATTGCAGTGGGCAATGAGGGTCTGCAATGGATCAACACGTCAGGATTGTCAGCTGATGATCAGAAGGACCCCAGCAAGCTATGGACTTTCCTGGAGCAGCAATTGAAGGTAAAGGTAAATTACTGAGCAAATAGGCTTGAGCTTATGACCTACTGGCAAAGGCAAGAGGAGTCCATTGATCAGTTTGTTGCAAGGTGCCAAGACAAAGCTCAATATTATGATTTCGCAGATATCAAGTTGTCAGAATGGGTTATAGAGCTAGTAATTGTATCTTTCCCACTTGAGGCCTTTCAGAAAGAGCTGCTAGAAAAGAAAGGGCACACCATAGATTCACTACTCAATGATGGAAGAAAATTTGAAGCCATTCTGGCTGGGTGCCAACAGTTACAAGTGTTGAGGGCAGCTACACGATTGGTATGGCAACCAAGGCTCAGAAGTCTGCTAAGCCTTGTGGCAAATGTGGCCCGACTCCATACAGGAAGTAACCAAACGTCTACACTGTCTGAATCGAGATGAACTCGGTATATCACAAGGGGTCATTTTCAAAGGGTAACCAGTCCTAATGCCTGAAGCTCTGCATTCTGATATTCTAAGCCAACTGTATCAAGTGCATTCAGGAATAGAACATACCAGAGGCTTTGCCATAGAGATGGTCGACTGGAAAGGAATCAACAGTGATATTGAGACAGTGGTGAAATCCTGTGAGGAATGTCAAAGTTGTCAACAGAAGGAATCCTTGATTCTGCAAGAAACACCTTCACATCTGTGGATTAATTTCACATTCAATGTGATGATTTCCTCCTGTTACAGATTACTTCAAGTTTCTGATCATCAGGCAGTTATGAGATACGTCAAGTGCAGTGGTTGTTGATACAGTCAGCACCCTGTTCAGCCTATTTGGAACCCTGGAAGAAATTATCTCCAATAATGGGCTGTAATATGCAGGGAGACCATTCCAAGACATGTGTGCCAGTTGGGGAGTCCGTCACATGTCATTGTCGCATTATCCAAAGTCTAAAGGCATGGCTGAATGCATCCATCAAAGAACTAATTTTAAAGTGTAGGCAGACGGGACAAGATCTCAAGGTTGCAATACTGCGCCTCCAAGCAGCTCTACTGGATATGGGCTTACCATCGCCTGCAGAATTGATGTTAGGAAGGCAGGTAAGAACTACCCTGCCCAATCATCATCTCTATAAGTTTTCACAGTAAAGGATATATTCCTGTATAAACAAGGGAAGATGAAGGCATCGTATGACAGGCAAGCAGACCAGAATTAGCTCGATTGCAAGTAGGACAGAAGATCAGAGTCCTCAATCATGCGTCAGGAACTTGGGATCCTGACCGAGGTTGTGAGGATATGTGACCAGCCCGGATTGTACGAGGTCCAGACACCCAATGGTGCAATTCTCAAACGGAACCAAAGTCAGCTCAGAGATCTGTACAAAAACACTACCTGTGACAATACTTTGGCATCGCAGACACATTCAAAGACAAAGTCGGAAGATGAGGCTATGAGCACAGAGGAAGAACATGCTAGCCAGAGTTCTCAGTCACCAGAGTCTCAGAGGAGCCATCAAGATGAGCTCAGCTCTAGGAAGAGGTTTACAATAACAAGATCAGGATGAATAAGCAAATCTCCTCTAGTTTAGTTTAGTTTAGAGATACAGCACTGAAACAGGCCCTTCGGCCCACCGAGTCTGTGCCGACCATCAACCACCCATTTATACTAATCCTACACTAATCCCATATTCCTACCACATCCCCACCTGTCCCTATATTTCCCTACCACCTACCTATACTAGGGGCAATTTATAATGGCCAATTAACCTATCAACCTGCAAGTCTTTGGCATGTGGGAGGAAACTGGAGCACTCGGAGGAAACCCATGCAGACACAGAGAACTTGCAAACTCCACACAGGCAGTACCCAGAATTGAACCCGGGTCGCTGGAGCTGTGAGGCTGCGGTGCTAACCACTGCGCCACTGTGCCGCCCCAAAGTGCCGCTCCTCTATGTTTTAGAGAGTGTGAAACTTGCTTATTTGTCAATAACATTTTATTTTAATCATGTATAGTTAGTCTGAACTGCACCATCATTCTATATTGAACAAATGTTTTTATCTTTGGTAAAAAGGGGGATGTTGTGGGACTACCTTAAGAAGTTGTAAGTGAAGGTCACCGAAGGAAGTGATGTCGTGTCACACATGACCAGACAGTTGTGGGTGTAGTCCGATAGAGTGAGATGTATTTCGATGTGGCTCGTGTAGTTTCTGTTTGTATAGATATGTTCTAGTTAGGTTATAATAAAACCCACATATTCTTTGGATATTACTTGTAGCCCTGTGAGTCTTACAACAGTTCAATATCTTCAGCCCACCGAATCTGTGCCAACCATCAACCACCCATTTATACTAATCCTACATTAATCTCATATTCCTTACCACATCCCCACTTTCCCTCAATTCTCTTACCACCTACCTACACTAGGGGCAATTTACAATGGCCAATATTACCTATCAACCTGCAAGTCTTTGGCTGTGGGAGGAAACCAGAGCACCCGGAGGAAACCCACGCGGTCACAGGGAGAACTTGCAAACTCCACACAGGCAGTACCCAGAACTGAACCCGGTTCGCTGAAGCTGTGAGGCTGCGGTGCTAACCACTGTGCCACTGTGCTGCTCAAAAAGGAACAAGTAAGATTACAGCTGGTAGGGTGTCCCTCATGCAGCTGAACATATATTCAGCTGGGATGGATTAAGAGAGTGTGTTAACTGGACCTGTGTGCTCCAAAATTGCAGATTGTGCGCTGAATCAGCGTTAGAGGCTGTTTGACATGACAATCCGCCCACTCTGCATGTTTCCAGCACTCACATTGCACGCCCATGCTAATACCATGTCAATCAGAAGGTGGAGAGTGGGCCACGACAGAAGTGGCCATGAACCTTCTTGCTGCCATTTTTTGAGGTTGTGGCTTCTGTCGCACCAGGGATGCAAGGGAGACCAATTTTGAAGCCATAGTATATACATATCACACATAATACACAATACATACAGCTTGTATTTATATAGCACCTTCAACAGAGTCAAATGTCCCAAGGCACTTTAAGAGGAGTGTAATCAGACAAAATTTGACACTGAGCCATGTAAAGAGATATTAGGTTTGATGACTAAAAGCTTAGCCAGAGGTAGGTTTTAAACAGTGCCTTAAATGAGGAGAGAGCGGTACAGAGAAGAGGAGGTCAAGGGAGGGAATTAGAGCACAAGCAGCTGAAGGCATGGCCACCAATAGTGGAGAGATTAAAATCGGGAATGCTGAAGAGACCAGAACTGAAGGGGAGCAGAAATCACAGAGGATTGTCGGGCTGGAAGAGGTTAACAGAGGTAATGAGGGGTGAGGCCATAGAGGAATTTGAAAACAAGGATGAAATGTATACAAACACAATGCATGTACACACATAGATACCTACCATTGGCAAGTTGCTACAGTTGTGGAGGGAGAACATGCCAAGGACAAGCCACCTAGAGAAGGAGAAGTTGCAGATCATATTCATCTCTTTGTATTAATTGCAAGAATAATCTGCACTTTTACTTGGTTCCCTTTGAGAACCAGGGAATCGTAATACAGATTTGTTTTTCTACAGATGTTAAATGGTTGGGTAGAGTCCATGATCGGGGAAAATGTACATGGGCTGTGGGAGCAGATTCTTTTTTTTATTAAAACAAAAGTCATTCATGGGATGTGGCATCACTAACAATGCCAGCATTTGTTGTCCATCCCTAATTGCCCTTGAGAAGGTGATGGTGAGCTGCCTTCTTGAACCACAGCAGTCCTTGTGTTGTAGGTACACCCACAGTGCTGTTAGGAAGTGAGATCCAGGATTTTGACCCAGCAACAGTGAAGAACGGCGATATAGTTCCAAGTCAGGATGGTGTGTAGCTTGGAGGTGATGGTGTTCCCATACAACTGCAGCCTTGTCCTTCTAGGTCGTGTGGATCATGGGTTTGGAAGGTGCTATCTAAGGAGCCTTGGTGCATTGCTGCAGTGAATCTTGTAGATGGTACACACTGCTGCCACTGTGCGTTGGTGCTGGAGGGAGTGAATGTTTGTGGATGGGATGCCAATCAAGCAGGCTGCTTTGTCCTGGATGGTGTCGGTCTTTTTGAGTGTTGTAGGAGCTGCATCTATTCAGGCAAGTGGAGAGTATTCCATCACACTCCTGACTTGTGCCTTGTAGATGGTGAACATGCATTGGGGAGTCAGGTGAGTTACTCGCTGCAGGATTCCCAGCCTCTCACCTGCTCTTGTAGCTATGGTATTTATGTTGCTGGTCAAGTAGGTAAAGTCCATGATAGGAAGAGTGTACATGGGCTGTGAGAGGAGATTTAATGGGTGGGTAGATTCCATAATAGAATAACTGAACCCTTTCACCATGTACACCTTTACTCTTTGCTGTTCTGTATTACAATCCATCTGCCATTGCTTAGCCCTCTCACACAAGGAGCTTGCTTACCTAGTTTCCAGCTGTAGTCACTCAGACTCCGCTGCAATGCGTCTGCTGAGCATTCCAGCTCAGCATCGAAGGGAGGCGGATGCTGCTTGATTGGGGGACTGGCCTCCTGCTGTATCTCCTGAGACTGCTGCTGGCCTACGATGCTCACTGGGAGGATGTGGCGCTGGTATATAGTTTGTCGCTGTGAGGTCATGAGTGCCAGTCGACTGCCATTGTCCCATGCAAACTGGTCTGCAGTTGAGAGAGAGGAAGTGTGAGTTACCTCACAGCCTGGCAGGGAACTGACTGGGTTTGTACAGTGAGAAAGTGTACTGTGACTGGAAACCGAGAGTTTCTTGCATTAATTAGTCAAAATGTATTTTCAAGTGGTAAAAATTGATCAATATTAATGATTTCTTCTCACAAAGTATCTCCAGGAGTAAGAGACACCTGACAGTGCAGCCACATGCTAAGTTACCACTGTTTACTGAGCAACAGTCTCTAAATTGCTGCTCTACTTGTCCAACACCCTGCAACAAAGCAGAAGCACCTGAGAAGAAGCAAAAGTGGCTTCACATGGAATCAGAGACACTTAATAGCTGCGAGCAAAACAATAAAATCATGCTAAAATAAAAGCAAAATACTGCAGATGCTGGAAATCTGAAATGCTGGAAATACTCTTGTTTCTTGTTTTTATTTAATAAAATAGTGCTGTGCTGGAAATATGAAACAAAAAAGCTGCAAACAGTCAGGTCAGGCAGCATCTGCGGAGAAACAGTTATCCAGTCAATGTTTCAGGTCTAAGACCCTTCCTTAGCACTGCAAGTCGGCTGAAACCTGAAATGTCATCTGAATGATCTCTATGTCTCCACAGATTTTGCCTGACCTGCTGACTATTTCCAGCTGGATTTGATTTTCACTTTAAAGCTGAAATAGTTGAATGGATATTTAACTGTGCATGAAATTAATAGTCTGGGTTGGGATGACAAGTGAAAGTTTGCTTTTCAAATGTTTCACTGCTTGTTTATTTCACAACATGTTCAGAGTAGTTGGGCCACTTCATTTTGTGTATCAGAGCAAGAACAAGAAAAGGTTAACTTAAAGACAGAAATTCCTGAAAGGACCATACCATTATTTGTTTCGTGAGGTAAGGTCTGGGTGGAAATCCTTTAATCTAGACTTTATATATAAACAGGAACTCTCTGATAACCAGAAGGATGATTGCAGAGTTACATAGTGAATGAAGGATGGAAGTAAGGTTAATATTTGTTTAAGCAATTTAATTCTCTCAATTAAAACAAATCCCACCCTCTAGCCTGACAGAGTAATCTGTTTATTCACAAATTAAAGGCAAGACCACTGTATCAATTTCTTGCTGGCTAAACTATTAGAATTTGTATTAATTTTACTCAAAGCTTTGTACCTCGAGCCAGGCAGGAAACAGGGAAGGATTTTGAAGGCAGATTACAAAATACCTAAGACATCGGTTTATTGAGAAAAAGGAAACATCAGTAATTGCAGGGTGGCAAACACAGTAAATTTCCTTCAGTGACTTGTTTTTAAGCACACTCGGCTGACTCGTGGCCTTAACAGAAGGAGGAAGAGACATTGGCAGGGATAAATGGAAGGTAATGGGTGCAGAAAGACAACCTGCAGTTCAGTTGGAAAATCAAAATCCCTCCTGTATGTAACCTTGAGATTGTCCTACCACCTACCTACACTAGGGGCAATTTACTGCTGAGTCTGTGTTGAGTGTTTGATGGGACAGTGTAGAGGGACTTTTACTCTGTATCTAACCCCATGCTGTACCTGCCCTGGATGTGTTTAATGGGACAGTGTAGATCAGGGTTGTCCAACATATAGTCCGCTGGCCAGGATCCAGCCCGCCAAAGTTTCCCATCCGGCCCGCGGGTGTGAACTGTACCCGGGGCAGTTCCTCATCCTCGCCAGGGCTCTATGACTGGGGATGGCAAATTTCCCTTTGCCGCCTTCTTGCAGAGTGGCTTTTAAAAAAACAACACGCCGTCAGTTAAACAGCTCAGCTGCTGAAGTAGGAACACGCTTCCCAACACTGGACAGATTCGGGTTTTCTGACCTTTTTAAAAGCCTGCCAGAAAACCTCGAATATGTCCGATGTTGGGAAGCGCATTCCTGCTTCAGCAGCTGTCAGCTGTGAAATTCAGCATGATGTTTTTAAACAAACTGACCAACCACAAAGCTGCTGTGCTGAGCTCTCCTGCTGCCTGCAACTGTCAGAAAGGGAGAGAGCAGGGGAAACGAAGAGAGAGAGGAGGAAACAGAGAGAGAGAGAGGGGGGGAAAGAGAGAGCGAGGGGGAACAGAGAGAGAGAGAGTGGGGGAAACGAAGAGATAGAGGAGGAAACAGAGAGAGAGAGGGGGGAAAGAGAGAGAGAGAGAGAGAGAGCGGGGGAAACGAAGAGATAGAGGAGGAAAGAGAGAGAGAGGGGGGGAACAGAGAGAGCGAGGGGGAACAGAGAGAGAGAGAGAGAGTGTGGGGGAAACGAAGAGATAGAGGAGGAAACAAAGAGAGAGAGGGGAACAGTGAGAGAGAGAGAGGGGGGAACAGAGATATACAGAGGGGAATGGAGAAAGGGGGAAACAGAGAGAGGGGAACAGTGAGAGAGAGAAGGGGGAAGAGAGAGAGAGGGGGAACATAGAGATAGAAAGGGGAATGGAGAAAGGGGGAAACAGAGAGAGAGGGGGGAACATAGAGATAGAAAGGGGAATGGAGAAAGGGGGAAACAGAGAGAGAGGGGGGAACAGAGAGGGGAGGGGGAACAGAGAGAGAGAGAGCGAGAAAGAAGAACAGAAAGAGAGAGGAACAGAGAAAGGGGGAAACAAAGAGAGAGAGAGGGGAACAGTGAGGGGATGGGGAACAGTGAGGGGATGGGGAACAGTGAGGGGATGGGGAACAGAGAGAGAGAGCGAGAGAGAGGAACAGAGGAGAGAAAAAGAGAGGAACAGAGAAAGGGGGAAACAAAGAGAGAGAGGAGGGAACAGAGAGAGAGGGTAACAAAGGAGGGGGGGGGGAGAATCACAGGGAGAGAGAGGGAGAATAGAGGGGGGAAAGGAAACAACAGAGAGAGGGGGGAGCACAGGGAGAGAGAGAGAGACAGAGAGAATGATCAAGATTATTCCTGACAGATGGACATCTATCCAGAATACTCCGCCTCGCTACAAGTGTGCGGACATTCCCACAAAGGTAAGGAGTGACCCATTTCATGAGATGTGTAGAGAACTCCCCAAATCCCATTGAATCAGTGTGTCGTCTGTCTGAGTTAAGAATTTAACAAGGATTCCTACAGTGTGCGACACTTTCATTTAATGCTGGAGTTTAGAACCGGAAACGGTACCATATTTCTGTCCTGGAGCAGCGATAGACCCCTTGCGCAGGTGAGCTGTGGTCATCGCCTCGAACCACGCAGCCTGGAAAGAGAGACAAAAAGCCATCATAGGAGTGCCTGGCAAAAGCAACATCCTTCATTATACAGAGAAGGAGTTTGTTTTGATAAAATGTCTTTCAATGCCTCAGGACGCTCCAAAGCACTTTACAGCCAATGGCATGCTTTTGAAGTGTAGTCACTATAGCAATGCAGGAAACACAGCAGCCAATTTGCACACAGCAAGCTCCCACAAACAGCAACGAGATAATGGCCAGATAATCTGTTTTTTAGTGATGTTGGTTGAGGGATAAATTTGGCCAGGACATCAGGGAGAAATCCCCTGCCTTTCTTCGAATAGTGTCGTGGAATCTTTTAATTCCACCTCAGAAGGCGGCGAAGTCGCAGTTTAATGCCTCATCCAAAAGATGACATCGCTGACAGTGCAGCACTCCCTCAGTACTGCCCCTCTGACAGTGCAGCACTCCCTCTGTACTGATCCTCTGACAGTGCAGCACTCCCTCAGTACTGCCCCTCTGACAGTGCAGCACTCCCTCTGTACTGATCCTCTGACAGTGCAGCACTCCCTCAGTACTGCCCCTCTGACAGTGCAGCACTCCCTCTGTACTGCCCCTCTGACAGTGCAGCACTCCCTCTGTACTGATCCTCTGACAGTGCAGCACTCCCTCAGTACTGCCCCTCTGACAGTGCAGCACTCCCTCAGTACTGATCCTCTGACAGTGCAGCACTCCCTCAGTACTGATCCTCTGACAGTGCAGCACTCCCTCAGTACTGCCCCTCTGACAGTGCAGTACTGCCCCTCTGACAGTGCAGCACTCCCTCAGTACTGATCCTCTGACAGTGCAGCACTCCCTCAGTACTGCTCCTCTGACAGTGCAGCACTCCCTCAGTACTGCCCCTCTGACAGTGCAGCACTCCCTCAGTACTGCCCCTCTGACAGTGCAGCATTTCTTCACTACTGCCCCTCTGACAGTGCAGCACACCTTCAGTACGAACCGTCTAACAGTGCAGTGCTCCCTCAGTACTGCTCCTCTGACAGTGCAGCACTCCCTCAGTACTGCTCCTCTGACAGTGCAGCACTCCCTCAGTACTGCTCCTCTGACAGTGCAGCACACCTTCAGTACGAACCGTCTAACAGTGCAGTGCTCCCTCAGTACTGCCCCTCTGACAGTGCAGTGCACCCTCAGTACTGCCCCTCCGACAGTGCAGTGCTCCCTCAGTAAAGCACTAAAGTGTCAGTCTAGATTTTGTGTTCAAGTCACTGGAGTGTGACTCGAACCATGACCCCCTCAGAGGCAAGACATCGGCTAACACAAGATATCCTAAATGCTTAAGAGGAGTAGAACACCAGGCCAGGGGGCATAGGTGACTGAATGACCGAAGGTTAAGTCAAAATGGAAGTTTTAGACCAGACTTCTGAAGAAGGGAGAAACAGAGGTGCAGGGGTTTGGAAATGTTCTTGAGAGGAGAGTTGAGGAGACTGAAGGCTCTCTAACCAATGGTGGGAGACAGTGGGGACATATGAACATATGAATTAGGAGCAGGAGTAGGCCACTCTGCCCTTTGAGCCTGCTCCTCCATTCAATAAGTTCATGGCTGAACTGATTACTCCACATTTCCATCTACCCCCGATAACCTTCCACCCCCTTGCTTATCAAGAATCTATCTACCTCTGCCTTAAAAACAAAGACTCTGTTTCCACTGCCTTTTGAGGAAGAGAATTCCAAAGACTCACGGCCCTCTGAGAGAAAAAATTTCTCCTCATCTCCATCTTAAATGGGCGACCCCTTATTTTTCAACAGTGACCCCTAGTTCTAGATTCTCCCACAAGGGGAAACATCCTTTCCACATCCACCCTGTCAAGACCCCTCAGGATCTTATATGTTTCAATCAAGTCGCTTCTTATTCTTCTAAATTCCAGTGGATACAAGCCTAGCCTGTCCAATCTTTCCTCGTAAGACAGCCTGACCATTCCTGGTCTAGTAAACCTTCTCTGTACTGCCTCCAATGAATTTACATCCTTCCTTAAATAAGGAGACCAGGACTCCACACAGTACTCCAGATGTGGTCTCACCAATGCCCTGTATAGCTGAAGCATAACCTCCCTACTTTTGTATTCAATTCCCCTCGTGATAAACAATAACATTCTATTAGCTTTCCTAATTACGTGCTGTACCTGCATACTAACCTTTTGCGATTCATGCACTAGGACACCCAGATCCCTCTGTATTTCAGAGCTCTGCAATCTCTCATCATTTAGATAATATACTTCTTTTTTATTCTTCTTGCCAAAGTGGACAATTTCACACTTTCCCACGTCATACTCCATTTGTCAGGTCTTTGCCCACTAATATAACCTATCTAGATCCCTTTGTAGCCCCCTTTTATCCACTTCACAAGTTACTTTCCTACCTATCTTTGTGTCATCAGCAAATTTAGTAACCATACCTTTGGTCCCTTCATCTAAGTCATTTATATAAATTGTAAAAAGTTGAGGTCCCAGCACAGATCCCTGTGGCATACCACTCGTTACATCTTGCCAACCAGAAAATGATCCATTTATGCCTACTCTCTCGTTTCTGTTAGCTAGCCAATCTTCTATCCATGCCAATATGTTACCCCCTACACCATTTAGAATTTTTTTTTTTAAGAATTAGAACATTACAGCGCAGTACAGGCCCTTCGGCCCTCGATGTTGCGCCGACCTGTGAAACCATCTGACCTACACTATTCCATTTTCATCCATATGTCTATCCAATGACCACTTAAATGCCCTTAAAGTTGGCGAATCTACTACTGCTGCAGGCAGGGCGTTCCACGCCCTTACTACTCTCTGAGTAAAGAAACTACCTCTCACATCTGTCCGATATCTATCACCCCTCAACTTGAAGCTATGTCCCCTCGTGTTTGCCATCACCATCCGAGGAAAAAGACGCTCACTATCCACCCTATCTAATCCTCTGATTATCTTATATGTCTCTATTAAGTCACCTCTCCTCCTCCTTCCCTCCAACGAAAACAACCTCAAGTCCCTCAGCCTTTCCTCGTAAGACCTTCCCTCCATACCAGGCAACATCCTAGTAAATCTCCTCTGCACCCTTTCCATAGCTTCCACATCCTTCCTATAATGCGGTGACCAGAACTGCACGCAATACTCCAGGTGCGGCCTCACCAGAGTTTTGTACAGCTGCAGCATGACCTCGTGGCTCCGAAACTCGATCCCCCTACTAATAAAAGCTAACACACCATATGCCTTCTTAACAGCCCTATTAACCTGGGTAGCAACCTTCAGGGATTTATGCACCTGGACACCAAGATCTCTCTGTTCATCTACACTACCAAGAATCTTCCCATTAGCCCAGTACTCTGCATTCCTGTTACTCCTTCCAAAGTGAATCACCTCGCACTTTTCCGCATTAAACTCCATTTGCCATCTCTCAGCCCAGCTCTGCAGCCTATCTATGTCCCTCTGTACCCTACAACATCCTTCGGCACTATCCACAACTCCACCGACCTTAGTGTCATCTGCAAATTTACTAACCCACCCTTCTACACCCTCTTCCAGGTCATTTATAAAAATGACAAACAGCAGTGGCCCCAAAACAGATCCTTGCGGTACACCACTAGTAACTAAACTCCAGGATGAACATTTGCCATCAACCACCACCCTCTGTCTTCTTTCAGCTAGCCAATTTCTGATCCAAAGCTCTAAATCACCTTCAACCCCATACTTCCGTATTTTCTGCAATAGCCTACCGTGGGGAACCTTATCAAACGCCTTACTGAAATCCATATACACCACATCCACTGCTTTACCCTCATCCACCTGTTTGGTCACCTTCTCGAAAAACTCAATAAGGTTTGTGAGGCACGACCTACCCGTCACAAAACCGTGCTGACTATCGCTAATGAACTTATTCTTTTCAAGATGATTATAAATCCTGTCTCTTATAACCTTTTCCAACATTTTACCCACAACCGAAGTAAGGCTCACAGGTCTATAATTACCAGGGCTGTCTCTACTCCCCTTCTTGAACAAGGGGACAACATTTGCTATCCTCCAGTCTTCCGGCACTATTCCTGTCGACAATGACGACATAAAGATCAAGGACAAAGGCTCTGCAATCTCCTCCCTAGCTTCCCAGAGAATCCTAGGGTAAATCCCATCTGGCCCAGGGGACTTATCTATTTTCACACTTTCCAAAATTGATAACACCTCCTCCTTGTGAACCTCAATCCCATCTAGCCTAGTAGCCTGAATCTCAGTATTCTCAACAACATTTACTTTCTCTACTGTAAATACTGACGCAAAATATTCATTTAACACTTCCCCTATCTCCTCTGATTCCACACACAACTTCCCACTACTATCCATGAACTTTTATTTTCTGCAATAACCTTTAGATTAGAGATACAGCACTGAAACAGTCCCTTCGGCCCACTGAGTCTGTGCCGACCATCAACCACCCATTTATACTAATCCTACACTAATCCCATATTCCTACCAAACATCCCCACCTGTCCCTATATTTCCCTACCACCTACTAGTACTAGTGACAATTTATAATGGCCAATTTACCTACCAACCTGCAAGTCTTTTGGCTTGTGGGAGGAAACCGGAGCACCCGGAGAAAACCCACGCAGACACAGGGAGAACTTGCAAACTCCACACAGGCAGTACCCAGAATCGAGCCCGGGTCCCTGGAGCTGTGAGGCTGCAGTGCTAACCACTGCGCCACTGTGCCGCCCTTTGATGTGACACCTTATGAAATGTCTTCTGGAAATCTAAGTACAATATATCCACCGGTTCCCCTTTATCCACAGCACATGTAAGTCCTCACAGAACTCCAATAAATTGGTTAAACATGATTTCTCTTTCACAAAACCATGTTAACTCTGCCTGATTACCTTCAATTTTTCTAAATGTCCTGCTACAACATCTTCAATGACAGCTTCTAACATTTTCCCTTAGACAGATGTTAAGCTAACTGGTCTGTAGTTTCCTGCTTTCTGTCTCCCTCCCTTTTTAAGTAAAGGAGTTACATTGACTATTTTCAAAAGTAACGGAACCTTCCCCAAATCTAGGGAATTTTGGAAAATTAAAACTAACGCATCAACTATCTCAATAGCCACTTCTTTTAACACCCTCGGATGAAGTCTATCAGGACCCGGGGACTTGTCAGCCCGCAGCTCCAACAGTTTGTTCAGTACCACTTCCCTGGTGATTGTAATTTTCTTGAGTTCCTCCCTCCCTTCCATTTCCTGACTTACAGCTAATACTGGGATGTTACTTGTATCCTCAATAGTGAATGCAAAATATCTGTTCAATTCATCTGCCATCTCCTTATTATCCATGATTAATTCCCCAGACTCACTTTCTATAGAACTAACGCTCACTTTGTTAACTCTTTTCTTTTAAAAATATCTATAGAAACTCTGTCTTTATATTTCCAACTAGCTTTCTCTCGTACTCTAATTTTACCTTTATTATCAATCTTTTAGTCATTCTTTGTTGTTTTTTATATTCTGTCCAATCTTCTGACCTGCCACCCATCTTTGCACAATTATAGGCTTTTTCTTTAAGTTTGATATTATCTTTAACTCTTTTAGTTAACCACAGATGGTGGGTCCCACCCTTGGAATTTTTGTTTCTCTTGAAATGTATCTATTCTGTGTATTCTGTAATATCCCCTTAAATGTCTGCCACTGCATTTCTATTGACCTCTCCCTTAAACTGATTTGCCAGTTCGCTTTAGCTAGCACTGCTTTCATGCCCTCATAATTGCCCTTATTTAAGTTTAAAATTCTAGTCTTGGACCCACTATTCACTCCCTCAAATTGAATATAAAATTCCATCATACGATCGCTGCTACCTAGGGGCGCCTTAACTATGAGTTCATTAATTAATCCTATCTCGTCGCACAATACCAGGCCTAGTATAGCCTGCTCTCTGGTTGGCTCCAGAATGTAGTGTTCCAAGAAATTATCCCCAAAACATTCTATGTACTCCTCATCTAGGCTACCTCTGCCCATCTGATTTTTCCAGTCTATATGTTAGTTAAAATTCCCCATAATTATCGCTGAACCTTTCTGACAAGCTGCCATTATTTCTTCCTTTATCTGCCGTCCTACAGAGTGGTTAATGTTAGGTGGCCTGTACACCACTCCCACAAGTGACATTTTGCCTTTGTGATTTCTCATCTCTACCCGAACTGCTTCTATATTCTGGTCTCCTGAACTTAGGTCATCCTCTCTATTGCGCTAATACCATCATTAGTTAACAGAGCTACCCTTCCACATTTTCCTAGCTTCCTGTCCTTCATAAATGCCATGTACCTTCAATATTCAAGTGCCAATCTATGTCATCCTGCAGCCAAGTCTCTGTAATGGAGGGGTGTGGAGGGTGAGTTACACAGGAGGTCAGCATCAGGTGATCAAGGGGTAGGGAATGACAAGGACACAGGTGAAGATGATGACAAGGCTTTTAAGGTGGTTGTTTTTTGGGACAGGGAGCTGCTGTAGATCTGTAAGGAAGGCAGTGAGGTACGAGTGGGACAACATTGTGAGATAGGATATGAGTGGCTGGTCTTTAGCCATCGAATCTTGTGAAGGGCAGAGGTTGAAACGAGGCTATTGGATTACTGGAGTCAAGCACTGACTGAAATAAGTTTATGAGTTTCAGTAGATTTGGGGGTGTTTTTTTTCCAGAGATACAGCACCAAAACAGGCCCTTCAGCCCAACAAGTCCACACCGACCATCAACCACCCATTTATACTAATCCTACATTAATCCCATTTCCCTCTTACAGCCCCACCTTCCCTCAATTCTCATACCACCTAGCTACACTAGGGGCAATTTACAATGGTCAATTTACCGATCAATCCACAAGTCTTTGGCATATGGGAGGAAACCGGAGCACCTGGAGGAAACCCACATGGTCACAGGGAGAACTTGCAAACTTCACACAGGCAGTACCCAGAACTGAACCCAGGTTGCTGGAGCTGTCAGGCTGCGGTGCTAACCACTGCACCACTGTGCGTGAGGTTGAGTCGAGGTGATTGATAGTATGAAGGATATAAGGCTCCACTCAGGGTCAATGCAATGCAAAGGCTCTGCACAGATTTTTTTGTTCTGAGTGGCAGGCAAGGGAGAAGAAGGGCATCAACAGTGGAGGGAGTGGTGTTTGTTCGGAGCACTGAGAATGATGGCATTGTCCTCCTGACATTCAGCTGAAGGACATTGTGGGTCATTGTGAACTTGATGTCAGACTGTCTAACAGTAGAGATTGTTATGGGATGTAACAGTAAAGATGGGTGTCATGCAGATGACAGCTAATCACATCCCTGGCCCTCCCTGTACCTGAAGATAGTGTTAGATAAGGGAAAGGAGGGAGCCAAGAACTGACACCGGGCGAGAGGATGCAGGAGTTCACAGTGTGGAAGGAGGAGGTGTTGCAAATGGACAGGTGGTATTCAGCCAGTAAGAGAGGGAACAACACAAAAAAGAGGAAAGACCATGGAGAAGGATTCCATGGTCTAGGGATAACAGGGTCATTCTTAATGAGAGAGAGAGTGGTAAAAGTGTTATATAATGGGCCGAAGCTGGAATCCAGGGTCTAGAACAGGGAATATTGGCAGAGCGGGGCTTCAAACTGCCAGGTGATGACACATTTGAGGACCAGAAAGGGATGTTATATATGGGTCAAATGTTAGAGAGGACACTAGGGTCAAACGACAGCTCTTGGGTAAAGAGAAAGTCCCACAGACTAGTCAAGCAACAGCCTGACATAGTCGAACTCATGGAATCATACCTAACAATGTCCCAGACACTGCCATCACCATCCCCGGGTATGTCCTGTCCCACCGGCAGGACAGACCCAGCAGATGTGGTGGCACAGTGGTATACAGTAGGGAGGGAGTTGCCCTGGGAGTCCTCAACATCGACTCCGGACCTCATGAAGTCTCATGGCATCAGGTCAAATATGGGCAAGGTAACCTCCTACTGATTACCACGTACCGCCCTCCCTCAGCTGATGACTCAGTACTCCTCCATGTTGAACAGCATTTGGAGGAAGCACTGAGGGTGGCAAGGGGACAAAATATACTCTGGGTGGGGGACTTCAAAGTCCATCACCAAGAGTGGCTCGGTAGCACCACTACTGACCGAGCTGGCCGAGTCCTAAAGGACATATCTGTTAAACTGGGTCTGCAGCAGGTGGTGGGGGAACCAACACGAGGGAACAACATACTCGACCTCGTCCTCACCAATCTGCCTGCCGCAGATGCATCTGTCCATGACAGTATTGGTAGGAGTGACCACTGCACAGTCCTTGTGGAGACGAAGTCCCGCCTTCACATTGAGGATACCGTCCGTCATGTTGTGTGGCACTATCACCGTGCCAAATGGGATAGTTTTCGAACAGATCTAGCAATGCAAAGGTGAGCATCCATGAGGTGCTGTGGGCCATCATCAGCAGCAGAATTGTACTCAACCACAATCTGTAACCTCATGGCCCAGCATATCCCCCACTCTACCATTACCATCAAGCCAGGAGACCAACCCTGGTTCAATGAAGAGTGCAGGAGGGCATGCCAGGAGCAGCACCAGGCATACCTCAAAATGAGGTGACAACCTGGTGAAGCTACAACACAGGACTATCTGCGTGCCAAACTGCGTAAGCAACATGCGATAGACAGAGCTAAGCGATCCCATAACCAACGGATCAGATCTAAGCTCTGCAGTCCTGCCACATCCATCCGTGAATGGTGGTGGACAATTAAACAACTAACTGGAGGAGGTGGCCCCACAAATATCCCCATCCTCAATGATGGGGGAGCCCAGCACATCATTGCGAAAGATAAGGCTGAAGCATTTGCAACAATCTTCAGCCAGAAGTGCCGAGTTGATGATCCATCTCGGCCTCCTCCTGAAGTCCCCAGCATCACAGATGCCAAACTTCAGCCAATTCGATTCACTCCACGTGATATCAAGAAACGACTGAAGGCACTGGATACTGCAAAAGCTATGGGGCCTGACAACATTCCGGCAATAGTACTGAAGACCTGTGCTCCAGAACCTGCCGCGCCCCTAGCCAAGCTGTTCCAGTACAGCTACAACACTGGTATCTACCCTGCAATGTGGAAAATTGCCCAGGTATGTCCTGTACACAAAAAGCAGGACAAATCCAACTCGGCCAACTACCGCCCCATTAGCCTACTCTCAATCATCAGTAAAGTGATGGAAGGTGTCATCAACAATGCCATCAAGCAGCACTTGCTTAGCAATAACCTGCTCAGTGATGCTCAGTTTGGGTTCCGCCAGGGCCACTCAGCTCCTGACCTCATTACAGCCTTGGTTCAAACATGGACAAAAGAGCTGAACTCAAGAGGTGAGGTGAGAGTGACTGCCCTTGACATCAAGGCAGCATTTGACCGAGTATGGCATCAAGGAGCCCTAGCAAAACTGAGGTCAATGGGAATCAGGGGGAAAACTCTCTGCTGGTTGGAGTCATATCTAGCACAAAGGAAGATGGTTGTGGTTGTTGGAGGTCAATCATCTGAGCTCCAGGACATCACTACAGGAGTTCCTCAGGGTAGTGTCCTAGGCCCAACCATCTTCAGCTGCTTCATCAATGACCTTCCTTCAATCATAAGGTCAGAAGTGGGGATGTTCGCTGATGATTGCACAATGTTCAGCACCATTCGCAACTCCTCAGATATTGAAGCAGTCTGTGTAGAAATGCAGCAAGATCTGGACAATATCCAGGCTTGGGCTGGTAAGTGGCAAGTAACATTCGCGCCACACAAGTGCCAGGCAATGACCATCTCCAACAAGAGAGAATCTAACCATCTCCCCTTGACATTCAACGGCATTACCATCGCTGAATTCCCCACTATCAACATCCTAGGGGCTAACATTGACCGAAAACGGAACTGGAGTCGCCATATAAATACCGTGGCTATAAGAGCAGGTCAGAGGCTAGGAATCCTGAGGCGAGTAACTCACCTCCTGACTCCCCAAAGCCTGTCCACAATATACAAGGCACAAGTCAGGAGTGTGATGGAATACTGTCCACTTGCCTGGATGGGTGCAGCTCCAACAACACTCAAGAAGTTCGACACCATCCAAGACAAAGCAGCCCGCTTGATTAGCACCCCATCTACAAACATTCACTCCCTCCACCACCGACGCACAGCGGCAGCAGTGTGTACCATCTACAAGATGTACTGCAGCAATGCACCAAGGCTCCTTAGACAGCACCTTCCAAACCCGCGACCTCTCCCAACTAGAAGGCCAAGGGCATCAAATACATGGGAACACCACCATCTGCAAGTTCCCCTCCAAGTCATACACCATCCTGACTTGGAACTATATCGCCGTTCCTTCACTGTCGCTGGGTCAAAATCCTGGAACTCCCTTCCTAACAGCACTGTGGGTGTACCTACCCCACATGGACTGCAGCAGTTCAAGAAGACAGCTCACCACCACCTTCTCAAGGGCAATTAGGGATGGGCAATAAATGCTGGCCTGGCCAGCGCGCCCACATCCCGTGAATGAATAAAAAAAAAATGGAACTGCAGGAGAGAGTGGAAGTAGCAGGCCAGTCTGTTCCCCAGTCCCCATTCACTGGGGTCAGTCTGTTCCCCAGTCTCCATTAACTCCCGGTCCCCATTCACGGGGGGCAGTCTGTTACCCGGTCCCCATTCACTGGGGGTCAGTCTGTTGCCCGGTCCCCACTCACTGGGGACTGGGGGGGGGGGGGGTGGGTGGGGTGGCGTCAGTCTGTTCCCCAGTCCCCATTCACTGGGGGTCAGTCTGTTCCCCAGTCCCCATTCACTGGGGGTCAGTCTGTTCCCCAGTCCCCATTCACTGGGGGTCAGTCTGTTCCCCGGTCCCCATTCACTGGGGGTCAGTCTGTTCCTCGGTCCCCATTCACTGGGGGTCAGTCTGTTCCCCGGTCCCCATTCACTGGGGGTCAGTCTGTTCCTCGGTCCCCATTCACTGGGGGTCAGTCTGTTCCTCGGTCCCCATTCACTGGGGGTCAGTCTGTTCCTCTGTCCCCACTGATAGAAACATGAAAAGTGGGAGCAGGAGTAGGCCCTTCGAGCCTGCTTCGCCATTCAATACGATCATGGCTGATCATTCAAACTCAGTAACCTGTTCCTGCTTTCTCCACGTATCACTTGATCCCTTAAGAACTGTATCTAACTCTTTCTTGAATATATTTACTGATTTGGCCTCAACTGCTTTCCGTGGTAGAGAATTCACAGGTTCACCACTCTCTGGATGAAGAGATCTCTCCTCATCTCAGTCCTAAATGGCTTACCCTTTATCCTTAGACTGTGACCCTTGGTCCTGGACTCCCCTGCCATCGTGAACATCCTTCCTCAGATAAGGAGACCAAAACTGCACACAATACTCCAGATGTGGTCTCACCAAGGCCTTGTATAATTGCAGCAAGAAATCCTTGCTCCTTTCTGTACTCGAATCCTCTCGCTATGAAGGCCAACCTACCATTTGCCTTCTTAACTGCCTGCTGCACCTGCATGCTTACTTTCAGCGACTGGTGTACAAGGACACCCAGGTCTCGCTGCACCTCCCCCTTTCCCAATCTATTGCCGTTCAGATAATAAATAATCTGCCTTCCTGTTTTTGCCTCCAAAGTGGATAACCTCACATTTATCCACATTATACTGCATCTGCCATATATTTGCCCACTCACTCAACCTGTCCAAATCACACTGGAGCTTCTCTGCATCCTCCTCACAGCTCACACTCCCACCCAGCTTTGTGTCGTCTGCAAACTTGGATATATTATATTTAATTCCCTCATCTATATCATTAATATATATTGTGAATAGCTGGGGTCCGAGCACTGATCCCTGCGGTAGCCCACTAGTCACTGCCTGCCACTCGGAAAACGACCCATTTATTCCTACTCTTTGTTTCCTGTCTGCCAGCCAGTTCTCTATCCCTGTCAGTACCTTACCCCCAATCCCATGTGCTTTAATTTTGCATGCGAATCTCTTATGTGGGACCTTATCGAAAGCCTTCTGAAAGTCCAAATACACCACATTCACTGGTTTTCCCTTACCTATTCTATGAGTTAATTCCTAGAAAATTCCAGTAGATTTGTCAAGCATGATTTCCCTTTGGTAAATCCATGTTGACTTTGTCCGATCCTGTCACTGTTTTCCAAGTGCTCTGCTATTACATCTTTTATAATGGACTCTAGCAATTTCCCCACTACTGATGTCCGGCTAACCAGTCTATAATTCCCTGTTTTCTCTCTACCTCCTTTTTTAAATAGTGGGGTTACATTAGCTACCCTCCAATCCATTGGAACTCTCCCAGAGTCTATAGAATTTTGAAAAATGACCAGCAATGCATCTATCATTTCTAGGGCCACTTCCTTAAGTACTCTGGGATGTAGATTATCAGGCCCTGGGGATTTATCGGCCTTCAATCCCATCAATTTCCCTAACACCATTTCCCTACTAATACTGATTTCATACAGTTCCTCCTTCTCATTAGACCCAATGATCTCCAAGATTTCTAGGAGGTAATTTGTGATCTCCTTTGGCTAGCATTTAAAGAGCACATGGATGAATTACAACAATTGTTCATTCCTGCCTGGTGCAAAAATAAAACAGGAAGGGTGGCTCAACCGTGAAGACAGAACCAAAGTATGTATTTAATTGGTCTGCCATTTCTTTGTTCCCCATTATAAGTTCCCCCGTTTCTGACTGTAAGGGACCCACATTTATCTTCATTAATCTTTTTCTCTTCACGTATCTATAGATGCTTTTACAAGTCAGTTTTTATGTTCTCTGCAAGCTTACTCTCATACTCTTTTTTCCCCTTCTTAATCAATCCCTTTGACCTCCTTTGCTGAATTCTAAACTGCTCCCAATCCTCAGGTTTGCTGCTTGTTCTAGCCATTTTCTATTTCTCCTCCTTAGATCTAATACTGTCCCTAATTTCTTTTGTAGGCCACGCTTGAGCCACCCTTCCTGTTTTATTTTTGTGCCAGACAGGAATGAACAATTGTTGTAATTCATCCATGCGCTCTTTAAATGTTAGCCATTGCCAATCCACTGTCGACCCTTTAAGTAATGTTCCCCAATCTATCATAGCCAACTCACACCTCATACCTTCATAGTTTCCTTTATTTAGATTCAGGACCCTAGTCTCGGACTCAACTCTCTCAGTCTCCATCTTAATGAAGAATTCTATCATGTTATGGTCGCTCTTCCCCCAGGGACCCCGTACAAGATTGTTAACTAATCCTTTCTCATTACACAATACCCAGTCTAGGATGGCCTTTTCTCTCGTTGGTTCCTCAACGTATTGGTCCAAAAAACCATCCCGTACACACTTCAGGAATTCCCCCTCTACAGTATTATTGCTAATTTGGTTTGCCCAATCTATATGTAGATTAACGTCACCCATAATTACAGTTGCACCCTTATTGCATGCGTCTCTAATTTCTTGTTTAGTTACATCCTCTACATCACGACTGCTGTTTGGGGGTCCATATACAACCCCCACCAACGTTTTCTGCCCCTTGGTGTTTCTTAGCTCCACCCATATAGATTCCACATCAGGATTCTCTGAGCTAATATTCTTCCTCACTATTGTATTTATTTCCTCTGTTACTAACAATGCTATGCCACCTCCTTTCCATTTTTGCCTGTCCTTCCTAAATATTAAACACCCTTGGATGTCGTGTCTTACTAATTTGATTGAGTTTTTTGAGGAAGTGATGAAGATGATTGATGAAGGAAGGGCAGTGGATGTTATCTATATGGACTTTAGTAAAGCCTTTGACAAGGTCCCGCATGGCAGACTGGTACAAAAGGTGAAGTCACACGGGATCAGAGGTGAGCTGGCAAGATGGATACAGAACTGGCTCGGTCATAGAAGACAGAGGGTATCAGTGGATGGGTGTTTTTCTGAATGGAGGGATGTGACTAGTGGTGTTCCGCAGGGATCAGTGCTGGGACCTTTGCTGTTTGTAGTATATATGAATGATTTGGAGGAAAATGTAGCTGGTCTGATTAGTAAGTTTGCGGACGACACAAAGATTGGTGGAGTTGTGGATAATGATGAGGATTGTCAGAGGATACAGCAGGATATAGATCGGTTGGAGACTTGGGCGGAGAAATGGCGGATGGAGTTTAATATGGACAAATGTGAGGTAATGCATTTTGGAAGGTCTAATGCAGGTGGGAGGTATACAGTAAATGGCAGAACCCTTAGGAGTATTGACAGGCAGAGAGATCTGGACGTACAGGTCCACAGGTCATTGAAAGTGGCAACGTAGGTGGATAAGGTAGTCAAGAAGGCTTACGGCATGCTTGCCTTCATCGGTTGGGGCATAGAGTATAAAAATTGGCAAGTCATGTTGCAGCAGTACAGAACCTTAGTTAGGCCACACTTAGAATATTGCGTGCAATTCTGGTCGCCACACTACCAGAAGGACGTGGAGGCTTTGGAGAGGGTACAGAGGAGGTTTACCAGGATGTTGTCTGGTCTGGAGGGCATTAGCTATGAGGAGAGGTTGGAAAAACTAGGATTGTTTTCACTGGAACGACGGAGGTGGAGGGGCGACATGATAGAGGTTTACAAAGTTATGAGCGGCGTGGACAGAGTGGATAGTCAGAAGCTTTTTCCCAGGGTGGAAGAGTCAGTTACTAGGGGACATAGGTTTAAGGTGCGAGGGACACAGTTTAGAGGGGATGTGCGAGGCAAGTTTTTTTACACAGAGGATGGTGAGTGCCTGGAACTTGCTGCCAGGGGAGGTGGTGGAAGCAGATACGATAGCGACATTTAAGAGACATCTTGACAAATATATGAATAGGAAGGGAATAGAGGGATATGGGTCCCGGAGGTGCAGAAGGTGGTAGTTTAGGCAGGCATCAAGATCGACGCAGGCTTGGAGGACCGAATGGCCTGTTCCTGTGCTGTACTGTTCTTTGTTCAGTTCCCATCCTTGGTCACCCTGCAGCCATGTCTCTGTAATCGCAACAATCGAATTCATTTCCATCTATTTGCATGGTTAATTCGCCTACCTCATTGCAAATACTCCGTGCATCGAGACACAATGCCTTTAGGCTTGTCTTTTTAACATTCTTAGTCATCTTAGCATTATTTCGCACTGTGGCCCTATTTGTTTCTTGCCCTTGATTTCTATGCCTTCCACTTTTGCCTTTTTGTTTCCTGTCTTTCGTTTCTATCCTTGTTTCCTCCTCCCCAGTCTCCCTGCTCAGTTTCCCATCCCCCTCCATTCTCGTTTAAATCCTCCCCAACAGCACTTGCAAATGCCCCCTCGAGGACATCGGTTCCAGTCCTGCCTGGGTGTAACCAGTCCCACTTGTACAGATTCCACCTTCCCCAGAACCGGTCCCCCAATGGTGGTCAGTCTGTTCCCCAGTCCCCTTTCACTGGGGGTCAGTCTGTCTCCCGGTCCCCATTCACTGGGGGTCAGTCTGTCTCCCGGTCCCCGTTCACTGGGGGTCAGTCTGTTCCCTGGTCCTCGTTCACTGGGGATCAGTCTGAATATTTGTATTGGAGATGGGTGGTTGAGCCCAAAGCAGTCAGCAGCAGGTTCGTAATAGTCACCTTTTTCTTGGCGCTCACATCACATAGCATGGATAGTCCACTCCTGTTCTGCGGCATCCAGGGGCGTGCTGGCGGAATGTGCTCCCCGTGTGTGTGCTGCAGCTGGATCCGGAACAACAATGTGAGGACAGGGAAAAGATATGTTAGCAATACAGGAACCCAATAAGACATCATATTCCCTTTGGAAAAGTCTGATGACCCACTTACCCTTCCATTACCAGTGAGCCCCACTCAGTCTCATCTCCCACATCGCCTCCCCACTCCCTCATTTGGTCATCCTCTTGACTGCGTTGTTTTATGTGATCTTCCAACCTCTGAGGTCTCTTTCACAGATGGATCTCATTGTCTTTCTCCTGTGTATCCCCCACGCTCCCTCCTCCCCCACATAACTGCTCTAACCCTTTTGCTGTCACCTGGCCCTCAAATAATACCAACTCCATTTCATCAGTCCCCATGGACTCCAACCTCCTCTACTGAATTACCATGAATCCCATGGAGTGACATTAGATCCTCCATCATATGCCCCCCACACACCCACAAGCACTAGCATCCTCCAAGACAGCACAGGCCCAGGGGCAGAATGCTCGACTGTGATTGGCAAAGAGAGGCCTGATGCAACAGGAAGCAGTGCTCCATCATCTCCAAAACGTCTCCCTCAGCAATGTCACCCTGAACAATAGGTTATCTGTGCTCTCCCAGTCTCCACTAACTAGACTTGGAATGTCAGAAACTCCTGGGCTGCTTAATGACCAAAACTGAGCCATCCATTTGGCTGCCTGGATCTACTCTGATCCATTCTCTTCCCACAAACGAGGAGACCTGCCTTCCCTCCCTCCTGCCCTCTCTCAAACTATGCCTCCCACACTCCTTAGTTTCCCTATTACCTTCAGTAAACTCACTTCTTCCATGAAGCATATGACCTTCTCCCTGATGCATCTCCTCCCATCCCCCCCCCCACACCCCACTGTCCCCAACTACCCAATTTCCCTTCCTCAGCTTCCCCTATTCCCACCGAACTTGACAGTCCTCCCCACACTGCCTTCATGACTCCCCACCCTTCCCCAAAAATACCCTAGGTGTGTCAAAATCTCCAAGAGCCCAATGCTAGCTGAAGTGAACCCATTCTCCTGCCAGCTCCAACAAGCTTCTGCAAACAGCCACTGACATGACTGACTAACAATTGGGAGTGACTGAGGAGGGATGTGGAACTTCAGGATATTGTCAAAACCCAGGGTCCCCCACTGCACTTACTGCCTGTTACCCATACTGCTTTCCTCCCACACCCCACCCCCACCACTGAGGTTACTGTGTCTACTTTCAACACCTTGAGTTTTCAAACTCCCTCACCATTAACAACTCATTGAGTGTCTCATCCTCCTCAATGCCCCCTGTTTGTTGGTGCATTCTCCTTCTTCCCTAGCCACTCTCAGCTTGAACATTTTACTCCCTGGTTGGTGCTGATAATTTTCAATTGTCCTCCAGTATGAATACCCTTTTGGTGTAGAGGTGTGGAGCGGTGACTGGGGAGACTTCCCCTTTCATCATCCTTTGTGTGAAGAATACTTCCTGACATCACCCATGAAATGTTTATAACTGTTGGTTTTGGACTCTCTGACCAGAGGAAATAGTTTCTCTTTATCTACCCTATCGAATTCCTTCAGTATTTTACTCACCTCAATTAGCTCACCCTTTAATCGTCGTTACTCAGTGCAATACAAGCCTAGTCTATGCAACCCGTCCTGATAATTTCATGGGGAGGAGAGGGGGAATACTGCCAGTATCGGGCGGGGCTGGGAACACGACCAATCTCTTCAAAAGCTGGTAGGAGCCAGAGACATACCCGACGTGATGCTAGTGTCTGCCATCCCCTTGAGCTGCCTGTCCCACTGTATCCAGGTATCAGTGGGTGTTAATCTAATGTCACTGCCTGTCCCTTTTGGGGCCCCTGTAATTCTTGGCATTTCCTGGTGACCAGGGCTCCTCCAGGTTCTGACCCACAAATTGTAATTCCATCATAAACGGCCATGTGTGCATGAGTTCACTCGCTCAATCACTGCTACTGTGCACAGACAACATTGCCCCCCACAACCCGTCCTGTGGGTATAAAAGGCAGTGGACTCAGGATAAGGCGGCAGAGTTTAGACTCACATGGGGATTAGCTTCAGAGTGCACTGACTGTCATGATGTAGGTGAAGGCGCGTGCGTCTGATCACTGTACCTTTGCCACCACCTTCTTTGATTGGCTGGTTTTGTTGGAGTTTCCTTGAACTTTGCTTTGCTTGGTCACTTTCTCGCCTGGAACCTGTGCAGGAAAAGGCTAATAAGCAACATAGGTGGAGAAAATGAAGGTGGCCCAGGCCCACTGAGCCAGCCCAGGACCAGCAGACAACAGACAGAGCATCTGTCACATGAGCCAATCAAAACATGACTCTGCAACCACCCCTGCCCCCATAACATCACTTGTTCACCCTGCCTATCACATCACTCCAACCATAACATCACTCACTCCCCCTCATTATTAGAACTTGCACTGCACTGTGGGGTCTTACTGGAGCAGTTGTAAGGAGTCACTGAGACTGGTGGAGGGTTTGAGTGAGGAGCTACATGTTTGTAATCCTTTTACTCTGTACAATCAATGTGAAACTGAGTAAAGATAGGCTCCAGCATCATCCTCCACAACAGGTTTTCTGGAATTTAACATGGGAGCAGAGGATGATTGCCTAAAGATGAATGTTGGAAACTAGGTTTTTATTTTTACATAGAAAAGAAAAATCTCTCAAGCTATTGTAGAAAATATGGCAGAAAGCAAGTGTAAATTGTCAGGGTATGATTACCCTCTGGTGTTCTCGGAGTCTGAACCATAAGACCAGTGGAAGAATGAAGTAGATATGTGGACATGGGTTACATCCCTACCAAAGTGGAAACGAGGATGGCCTTGGTGTTGTCACTTATTACCAAAAGTAAAATCAGAAGTAAAGTGTTTTGCAACCTGGATGCTTGTCAGTTGGATACTGATGTAGGTTTGGATCTTCTGTTAGAATTCTTGGATGAAATCTACAAGAAAGCTGACCTATTGAATGCATATGAGGCTTGGTCAGACTTTGATAGATTTCGGAAAACTGATGGTTATTCAATGGAGGAATATATCATGGACTTTAACAGACTGTATAGAAGATTGAGGAAATTCAATGTGGAGATCCCTGGTTTAGTGCTAGCATTTAAATTGCTAGATTGTGCTAGGAGGTCACATATGGACAGGCTCCTGGTTCTAACTGGGCTTCGGTTCTTGGAAAAAGACTTCCTGTTAGATCAGATATCTGCTGCCTTAAAGAAATTCCTGGAGAAACAGTCATTTCCTATAGCCCTGGTAGAACAAACAGGGAATTCTGTGATGACACAAAGAATGGAGGACTCAATGTCTACTGGATTTAGAAATGGGCTAGATACTGGACACAAGGAGAAGTATAATGGAAGAGTTAAAGACAGGAGGAATGAGGATGACCTTAAGCAGGTGTATTACAATGGAAGACAGAATTAGAACAACAATCATAGGTGAATGAACCCCATAATGCCCAATGAACAGTTAATAGGTGCTTCAGGTGTGACTCGTATCATTATTCAATGAACTGCCCAAAGCAGAGGGACAGAGTCCTCAAAGTTACACATGACACAGAGAATTCTGAGGCAGAAGAGGAATATATTGATGGATCTGAACAAATTGTACTAGTCATAAGGCGTTTTAGTCCTGTGATGAATGTGTTAGTTTCAGATTCGTTCAACTGTGCTATATTAGATAGTACTTGCACATCGAAAGTATGTGGAACAGATTGGTTAAAATGTTATCTAGATCCACTCAGTAGTGAGGATTGACACAAGGTTAAGGAGTATAAGAATACTACCAGCTTTAGGTTTGGTGATGACAACACATTAAAGTAACAAAAGAGAGTTTTAATTCCATGTAAAATAGCTGGAGTAAGCCACCACTTTATCGGTACTGACATAATCTCTAGTGAGATACCTTTACTGTTGAATAAACCTTCAATGAAAAAGGCACAAATAAACTTGACATGGAGCATGATAAGGTAATTGTTTTTAGAAAGTCAGTGAATTAGCAGTTTACACCCAGTCAGGGCGTTATAGTATCCCCTTAACATAACCTAATGTTTCTAGTCAGAGTATTAGAGAAGTATTAATGGCATCAAGTGATAAGAATCAGAAACAAAGCAAATTGCCTTAAAGTTACACAGACAATTTGCTGACCCTTCTTACCTAAAGATTAAAAACCCTGCTAAAGGATGCAGGTGTGATTGATGAAGCGTATATGAGGATAATAGAACAGATTAATGAAAAGTATGAAACCTGTAAAAAGTATCAGAGGCCACTATCACATCCTATTGTAAGCCTTCTATTGGCACCTGACTTTAATGACGTAGTTGCCATGGATTTAAAGGTATGGGACAAAGACAAGAATATTTTCATTCTACATTTTATAGACCTAGCAACTTGATTTAGTCTTTCTACAATAATAAATAGCAAGGACAAAAGAGTGATTACAGATAAAAATCATGCAGAAATGGATAGGAACTGGACTTGGGACACCAGCTAAGTTTCTGACTCATAATGGAAGGGAATTTACCAATGCGAGTTCAGAGACATGTATGAAAACATCAACATTATGGTTATGAATATCACAGCTGAAAGCCCTTTCAGTAATGGGCTTTGTGAAAGGAATCACGCAGTGGTTGATGAAATGCTGCATAAAGTCTTAGCTGACCAGCCAAACTGCAAGTCGACAACTGCCCATCATGCATAGGATTCGCTTCAGATTTGTGAGGGATATAGTCCATATCAATTGGTCTATGTGCGGAATCCCAAATTTCCTTCTGTACTGTGCGATAATCCTCCTGCTCTAGAAGGTACTACAATTAGTTCCATTTTTTCTGCACATTTGAATGCTTTACATGCAGGGAGACGGGCTGAAGTCTCTGAGAAAATTCATAGAGCTCTAAGGCATCAATAAGGCCATCTGAGGTGGAGTTTAATTTAGGAGATTTGGTGTATTATAAAAGAGAGGGTCATAGCGAATGGAAGGGCCCTCCTGGTAAGGTAATCAGTTGCGATGGTTAGACAGTAGTTATCAAGCATGGAAATCAAACTATTAAGGTTTACTCTTCACGATTAATTGGGGTTGATTACAAAATCTCAGAATCTGAGCAGCTGATAGAGGGAAACGAGACACCTTGTACCTCAAATACTCATATTTTGTGCTGAAGGTCCTGAAGAACAGAATGAGGTAGATCAAGAGTTGCGATAGTAATGTGAGCGATCATGATGCTCAGGAAAGAGCTATCGCATCCAAAAGCCAATTGCCAGGAGTAGGTACTCAGGTAACATATATTCCAGAGGGATCTAATAAATGAAGGAATGCAACAAATCTGCGACGTGCAGGAAAATTTACAGGCAAGTTTAAATATTGGTTAAATGTTCAAGACGATGGCCAAGAAGTAAGGTCCATAGACTGGCAGAGTGGGGTGAAAGAGTGGAGAGTAAGAAAGCGCAGTGCAAGTTCTAATATTGGGTCTGGAAGTGACTCTTGCGTCAGGAAGTGATCACATACTGGAGAAAGAGTTTCCGATAGTACATGAGGGAGATCTTATAGCAATAGTCCTGAAAGACATCAAAGTGCTAATAGAGGCCGTAGTTTGAACAGATTCCACAATGAAACGAAGGCTAGAGGGCAGTCTCGGAACAGAACTAGAAGCAGAAGTCCTCATGACCATGAAGTTTTAGTGACTGCCAATAAACTTGAGGATAAACTAATAAGGGATGCAAAACAGTCTAACATCAGTGGTAGGGAAATTATTGGAAAAAGTTCTGAGAGACAGGATTAATCTCCACTTGGAGAGTCAGGGATTGATTAGGGATAGTTAGTACGGCTTTGTCAGGGGGAGGTTGTGTCTAATTAACTTGATTGAATTTTTCGAGGTAGTGACTAGATGTGTAGATGAGGGCAAAGCAGTTGATGTCGTCTACATGGACTTCAGTAAGGCTTTTGAAAAGGTCCCGCATGAGAGATTGGTTAAGTAAGTAAGAGCCCATGGGATCCAGGGTAATATGGCAAATTGGATCCAAAATTGGCTTAATGGAAGGAGGCAGAGGGTGATGGTCGAGGGTTATTTTTGCGAATGGAGGCCTGTGACCAGTGGGATATCAGCAGGGATCGGTGCTGGGACCCTTACTGTTTGTAGTGTACATTAATGATTTAGACGTGAATGTAGGAGGTATGATCAGTGTCGTAAATGGTGAGGAGGAAGGCCTTAGATTACAGGACGATATAGATGGGCTGGTAAGATGTGCGGAGCTGTGGCAAATGTAGTTTAATCCTGAGAAGTGTGAGGTGATGCACTTTGGGAGGACTAACAAGGCAAAAGAATACACAATGGATGGTAGGACCCTAGGGAGTACAGAGGGTCAGAGGGATCTTGGGGTGCGTGTCCATGGATCACTGAAGGCAGCAGCACAGGTAGATAAGGTGGTTAGGAAGGCATATGGGATACTTGCCTTTATTAGCTGAGGCATAGAATACACGAGCAGGGAGGTTATGATGGAGCAGTATAAAATGCTGGTTAGGCCACAGCTGGAGTACTGTGTACATTTCTGGTCAACACACTATTGGAAGGATGTGATTGCAATGGAGAGGGTGTAGAGGAGATTCACCAGGATGTTGCCTGGGCTGGAGCATTTCAGCTATGAAGAGAGACTGGATAGGCTGGGGTTGTTTTCCTTAGAACAGAGAAGGCTGAGGGGGGACATGATTGAGGTATACAAAATTATGAGGGGCATTGATAGTATAGTAGGAAGAAACTTTTTCCCTCAGCGGAGAGGTCAACAACTAGGAGACATAGATTTAAGGTAAGGGTCAGGAGGTTTAGAGGGGAGTTGAGGAAACATTTTTTCACTCAGAGGGTGGTTGAAATCTGAAATACACTGCCTGAAGGGGTGGTAGAGGCAGGAACACTCACGACATTTAAGAAGTATTTAGATGAGCACTTGAAATGCCATAGCATATAAGGCTAAAGGCCAACTGCGGGGACGGGTGCTTGATAGTCAGTGCAAGCACATTGGGCCGAAGGGCCTGTTTCTGTGCTGTAAAACTCTATGACTCTATAAGGAATTGGAGAGCTAGAGAGAGTTTGATGTTTATTCTGAGGTACCAGATAGGAGACAGCCAGCCTTGTCACATAGATGGATTTATACTGAAAAATTCCTTCCAAATGGGACCTATAAGGTGAAAGGGAAGCCAGTTGTGAGGGGTTTTGAAGAGCAACTGGATGATACAGATGTTAGAGTGGACTCTCCCACAGCTGGAAAAGTAATGAATCTTTGGCTGCGTTTGTTGACAGTGAAACTACCAGGTGGCACAGATCTTGCACATGCGCATATGCAGCTCTTCAACTGGAACATTGGTGTCTACAACGTTCAGGCAGCTGCCAGGATTAAAGATGGCGCTGCTCAATTTATCACAGGAAATGCTTATGGCTAGATCGCTCTAGCAAACTAACCTTACAATAAGTTGGATGGAAGCCCAGTTAATAGCCCATTTAATATACAAAAGGAATTTTATGATTGAATTTCCATTGGAAGATAGTGAATTGGCACCCTGATCGATGGAAAAGAAAATCGGGCAGAGTATAAAATGTGCTGCCAATTCATTATTGTGATTCGTTTATATGAACGACCAGGACTGATTTCACCCAAATGCAGCTACTAGCTCCCGCCCCATAGGCCGCACTGCCCCCCTCGGCAACTCACTTTCTCCCCTCTTCTCCTCACCAGCCGCTTCCTCTTCCTCACCAGCCATTCGCTCCAGACCTCGGTGCTCCCCCCACTTCCCTGGCTGATTGTTCCCCGCTTGTGCCACCCCGCTCTCCAGTTGGCCCCTCGCTCCCCCACCCCAGCCGCTAGCTCTAGGCCGCGCCGCTTCCCTCCTCTCGGCCACTCGCTCCCATGTTTGATCAGTCTCCACGTGACACCCGAAGAAGCAAGGCGGACTGCAAGGGGTGACGGGGCGACGTAGGAGTGAGTGGCTGAGAAGAGGGAAGCGGCGTGGCCTAGAGCTAGCAGCTGGAGGAGGAGAGTGTGGAAGCGGGGAGCAAGCAGCTGGAGAGCAGGGTGGCGCGAAGCGAGGAACAATCGGCCAAGGGAGTGAGGGGAGCAGCAAGGTTTGGAGCGAGCGACTGAGGGGAGGAAGAGTCAAAGCCTGGAGCGAGTTGCCAAGGGGGGAAGAGCGGTTAGTAGGGTGGGAACGAGTGATGGGGATCGAGCTCCAGCCTCAAAGTCTCCCTTTCAGCTGCTTCCTCCAGCCGAGTGGGGGGGGGGGGGGGGTGGCTGGATACCTGATGACGCTTTATCGCACATGCACAAAGATGGACCAGGCGCGGATACGTAATGACGTTGACGCTGCGCGATGATGTCATCCTGCACATGCACCAGCCACTCAGTCCTGGCAAGATGTAGCTGTGTGTGTGTGTGTGCGTCTTGGCGCACTCTGATGACGTCAGCGGACCGCTGTGTTGTCAGGGTAAATCTTTTTAGCTCTTTTGGCCACATATTTATGGGAATGTAGATCCATTGACATAAAAGCCTCATTTCTGCAAGGTGATACTTTTCAGAGAGAAGTGTTTCTAAAATCACCCAAAGAGGCAGCAGATGCAGAAGGAAAACTATGGAAACTGAACAAATGCGTCTATGGCCTTAATAACGCTTCCCAGGTGTGGTATTTCTCTGTGAGATCTGTTTTGTTGAAAATTGGTTGTATTCAACTAAAAGTAGATCCTGCAATGTTTTATTGGTATCATAAAGGGAAACTTTCAGGCATCTTCATGATGCATGTTGATGATTTCTTATGGGGTGGTACTGCAGATTTTGAGAAATATGTTATTAATAAGATTAGGGCAGAATTTAAGTTTGGGAGTCAGGCTTGTGGGGCCTTTAAATATATTGGTTTAGGTATTGAGCAGAGTAACTCTGGAATAACTTTAAATCAACAATCCTATTTAGAGGATGTTACTCCCATCCCGGTTAATTGTGTTAGGTCATCACATATGGCAGAGACTGAGCTTGATTGGTCAAGCGAGGCTTGATTGGTCAATTAAACTGGCTGTGCACTCAGACTAGGCCTGATGTTAGTTTTGATGTGCTGGAGTTAAGCACAATGATGAAACATCCAAAAGTTGAGAATGTTTTAAGGGCAAATAAACATTGAAAAAACTAAATCTGGAGAAATATATACTGACGTTCCCACCCTTAGGTGACCCAAAGAACATGAAGCTAATAATTTTTAATGATGCTTCACATGCTAATCTTGCTGATGGGTATTTGAGTGCAGCTGGCTTCATAATATTTCTGATGGATGAAAATGGGAAGTGTCCTTTAGTTTTGGAGGCAAAGAAAATAAAATGGGCTGTTAAAAGCACTTTAGCTGCAGAAACACTGGGTCTTGTGGAGGCAGTGGATATGGGGTTCTATTTGTCAAATATTTTGGATGAAATTCTGAACAAGGTACACACTGAAGATAAGATACCCATTGAATGTTATGTGGATAATCGTTCTTTGTGGGACAATGTACACTCTACAAAAAGTGTGAGTGAGAAAAGACTAGGTATTGATCTTGCTGGATTGAAACAAATGCTGGAGAAACAGGAAATCTCCAAACTTAAATGGGGGGATGCAAGTCATCAGCTATCCGATTGTTTCACAAAAAGAAACGTTGGCACAAAGAAATTGTTAGGGGTGCTAGAGGAGGGGCGTCTCACAATGTAATACTTTGTACCCAATATGGAGTTAATTTTGATTTATTTTGAAATGTTCTTTGAGCATGTTAATACTTAATGCATAATATGGAATTTATTTTGAAATGTTGTTTCAGCATATTAATCCAAATCGTATTGTAAAAAGGGAATCTGTTAATCGTGTGTCAATGGTTTCATTATATGCAGGTGAAGGGTGTTAATTGGAGTCTTAATTGAACACTTATAAGCAGACACTCAACTGACACTGGGAGAGGGTTTGAGTGAGCAGCGACATGTTTGTAATCCTTTTATTCTGCACAATAAATGTGAAACTGAGTAAGTATAGGCTCCAGCATTATCCTTCCATAACAAGCTTTCTGGAATTTAACACTAGGTCCCTTGCTTTTTGTGGTATATATTACCGTTTTGGATGCAAATGTAGGGGGCATGATCAAGAGGTTTTCAGACGACACAAAGATTGGCCGTGTGGTTGATAGCGAGGAGGATAGCTGTAGACTACAGGAGATATCAATGGACTGGTCAGCTGGGCAGAAAAGTGGCAAATGGAATTTCACCCAAAGAAGTGTGAGGTGATGCATTTGGGGAGGTTAAACAAGACAAAGGAATACACAATTAATGGGAGAATACTGAGAGGTGTAGAGGAAGTGAGGGACCTTGGAGTGAATGTCCACAGATCCCTGAAGGACAGGTTGATTAAGGTGGTTAAGAAGGCATGTGGAATCCTTTCCTTTAATTAGCAGAGGCATAGAATATTCTCTTTCACTCAGAGGGTAGTCCGGGTCAGGACTCACTGCCTGAAAGGGTAGTTGAGGCAGAACCCTCAACTCATTCAAAAGGAGTCTGGATATGCACCTCAAGTGCCATAATCTGCAGGGCTATGGACCAAATGCTGGAAGTTGGGATTAGAATGGGTGGATCGTTTTTCGGCTGGCACAGACATGATGGGCCGAGTGGCCTCTTTCTATTCCTCAAACTTTCTATGATTCTATTCTATAAGAGCAGGGAGATTATGCTGGAACTGTATAACTCATTGGTTAGGCCACAACCTGAGTACTGTGTGCAGTTCTGGACACCTCATTACAGAAAGGATGTAATTGCACTAGAGAGGGTACAGAGGAGATTTACGAGGATGTTGCCAGGACTGGAAAAATGCAGCTATGAGGAAAGATTGGATAGGCTGGGGTTGTTCTCCTTGGAACAGAGAAGGCTGAGGAGAGATCTGATTGAAATATACAGAATTGTATTTTGAAGGGCCTGGATAGAGTGGAGGTGAAGGGCCTATTTATCACAGCAGAGAGGTCAGTGACGAGGGGGCATAGATTTAAAGTGATTGGTAGAAGGATTAGAAGGGAGATGAGGAAAAATGTTTTCACCCAGAGGGTGGTGATGGTTTGGAACTCACTGCCTGAAAGGGTAGTAGAGACAGAAAGCCATCATCGCATTTAAAAGATGCCTGGATGTGCACCTGAAGTGCCGCAACCTGCAGGGCTACGGACCAGATGCTGGAAAGTGGGATTAGGCTGGCTGGCTCTTTTCTAGCTGGCACAGACACGATGGGCCAAGTGGCCTCTTTCTGTGCTGTAAATTTTCTATGATTCTATTACTCACTCCCACCCCCCCCCCATAACATCACTCACTCTCTCTCATAACATTGCTTGTTCACCCTCTGTATAATCTCACACATAGCGCCCCCCCATAACACTCTCCCTCCCATAGTATCACTCATTCTCCCCTGTAACATTACTCACACCCTCCCCATACCACCGCCACCAACCCCAAACCCCCCACCCCCACTATACTCCCCCAGGCGCTAATTTCGGTCACAGCATCTATCAGCATGTTGGATGACTACGCACTGACTATGGTGCCCTAACTGGTCACTCACCATCTGATGCCTGAGCTGAGATGGTAGAGATGGCACGTTCAGGAGCTGATGCTGCCGCAGTCTGTTTCTTTCCTTTCTGGTCCTCAGCCGTTTCTTTTTCTGGCGCGACTGAGCAAAGGAAGCAGAGTAAAGATGGAGTTGATTGTGTGATCAATGCAGTACAGCCAGGGGTGGGTGTACTGGGCATACAGCTCACAGCCAGGCCCGCTGTCACTGTGTCTGTACACTTCACCCTGGCATTCTGGAACTGCTCCAGAGGGGCTTGTTCACCAAACCCTTCGTGTAACATTGTGCCCACCCCCTAGAGGACGAGGAGGTAGACAAGTATGGCAACAACACTAACCCTGCCAACCCCCCCACCCCACCATGCCTGCCCAATCTTCATGCTTACTAAGTGAAAAGGGAATGTCGGCAAGAAGTTACATTTATTCAGTCCCTTTCACAAACTTACAGAATCTCAAAGACCTGCCAGCCTATTAAGCACTTTACAAGACCAGCCATTGTTGTAATGTAGAAAATGGAGCACCCAATTTGTACACAGGAAGGACCCATCAACAGCAATGAGATCATGGCTAGACAATTAGTTGTAGTGATGTTGATTGAGGGATACATACTGGCCAGGACACCAGGGGCACTTCCCCACTCGTCTCTCAGGAGTGCCGTGGAATCTTTTATTTCCACTGAATACATTAGCACTGATTTGGGGTAAGGAAGTGTGAGGAAATTCTGCAGTGTGTTAGGTGGAACATAGGAACAGGAGGAGGCCATTTAGCCCCTCAGGTCTGTCCCACCATTCAATTAGATCATGGCTAATCTGTCCCTTGATTTCATTTACCTGCCTTCTGTCCATACCCTTTGATACCAGAACCAAACATCTATCAACCTCACTCTTGAAAGTTCCAATTGTCCCAGAATCCATAGCCTTTTGGGGCAGAGAGTTTAAAATTTCCACTATCTTTTGTGTGAATTCCTCAATGGCCTAGCTCTAATTTTAAGGTTATGTCCTCTTGTTCTGGACTTGCCCACCAGAGGAAATAATTTCTCTCTATCTACCCTATCAACTTCTTCTAACATTTTAAACACCTCAATCAGATCACCCCTCAATCTCCCAAACTCAAAGAAATACAAGCCGAGGTTACGCAATCTGTTCTCATAATTTAACTGCTTAAGTCCAAAGTGGATGAGCTCACACTTACCCATATTGAAACTCCCTGCCTAACAGCACTGTGGGTGTATCTACACCACATGGACTACAGTGATTCAACGTAGCTCACCACCACCTTCTCAAGGGTTCTTTAAGACGGGCAATAAATGCTGGCCTTGCCTGTGATGTTCACACCCCAAGAAAGAATTAAAAAAAACTCTGCCTTAGTATTGCCCACTCACAACTTGTCTATATGGCTCTTCGAAACTTCCTGCTCCCACCTGCAGTACTTGCTGTCTCCAGTTAATCCCCTGTCATCTGCAAACTCTCTATTCCTTCACCCAAGTCATTAATAAACTGCTGAAAAATTGAGGCCAGGAACAGATCACCACTTATCATATCTTGCTACTCTACATGCATACTGGGAATGATAGCACAGTGGTTAGGTCACTGGACTAGTAAATAATAGGTCTAGACTAATCAGACAAACATGAATTCAAATCCCATTAAAGCAGTCTATTAATGAATTCAGTCTAAAATAGAAAACCAGTCTCAGTGATGGTGACTATGAGCTTGTTGTAAAAATCTGTCTGGTTCATTTATAAACATAAATGTTTATAAGGGAAAGCAGGAAATCTGTTCTTCTGGGCTATATATGGCTGCAGTCCCACAGCAACATGGTTGACTCTTAACTGCCTTCTGAAATGGCAAGTCACTCAGTTGTACCAAACGGCCATGAAAAAGTATAAGAATAAATCAGAATGGCATCAATCTAGACATGGGATTCATGAGATCATGGCTGTATTTGACCAAAGCTGCCCAATACTCAGATTCCTTTAGATTCCAATCACTCTCAGCCTTGAATATCTTCAATAACTGAACATCCACAGCCCACTGGGGTAGAAAACGCTCTGAGTGAAGAAATGTCCCCTCATCTCAGCTCTAAATGTGCCCCTTATCCTGGCACTATGATCCCTAGTTCTAGATTCTCCAGTTGGGGGAAGCAGCCTCTACCCTGTTCAGCCCTGTCACAATTTCACATGCTTCAATGAGATCACCTCTCATTCTTCTGATCTCCCGAGAGTAGAAGCTCATTCCACTTAACCAGTGCCTCCCAGACCTGTGACCGCTATCACCTAGAAGGAGACTGTAGGCCAGATCCTGCCTAGCTCCAGTGGTCAGTTCCTCACAGTCAGACTGGCCAGAGAGTGTCAGCCAGATTCTGTCCTGACTCCAGTGGTCAGTTCCTTACTGTGAGACTGGCCAGAGACTGTCAGCCAGATTCTGTCCTGACTCCAGTGGTCAGATCCTCACAGTCAGACTGGCCAGAGAGTGTCAGTTAGATTCTGTCCTGACTCCAGTGGTCAGTTCCTCACTGTCAGACTGGCCAGAGACTGTCAGCCAGATTCTGTCCTGACTCCAGTGGTCAGTTCCTCACTGTGAGACTGGCCAGAGACTGTCAGCCAGATTCTGTCCTGACTCCAGTGGTCAGTTCCTCACTGTCAGACTGGCCAGAGAGTGTCAGTTAGATTCTGTCCTGACTCCAGTGGTCAGTTCCTCACAGTCAGACTGGCCAGAGACTGTCAGCCAGATTCTGTCCTGACTCCAGTGGTCAGTTCCTCACAGTCAGACTGGCCAGAGAGTGTCAGTTAGATTCTGTCCTGACTCCAGTGGTCAGTTCCTCACTGTGAGACTGGCCAGAGACTGTCAGCCAGATTCTGTCCTGACTCCAGTGGTCAGTTCCTCACTGTGAGACTGGCCAGAGACTGTCAGCCAGATTCTGTCCTGACTCCAGTGGTCAGTTCCTCACTGTCAGACTGGCCAGAGAGTGTCAGTTAGATTCTGTCCTGACTCCAGTGGTCAGTTCCTCACAGTCAGACTGGCCAGAGACTGTCAGCCAGATTCTGTCCTGACTCCAGTGGTCAGTTCCTCACAGTCAGACTGGCCAGAGAGTGTCAGTTAGATTCTGTCCTGACTCCAGTGGTCAGTTCCTCACAGTCAGACTGGCCAGAGAGTGTCAGCCAGATTCTGTCCTGACTCCAGTGGTCAGTTCCTCACAGTCAGACTGGCCAGAGACTGTCAGCCAGATTCTGTCCTGACTCCAGTGGTCAGTTCCTCACAGTCAGACTGGCCAGAGAGTGTCAGTTAGATTCTGTCCTGACTCCAGTGGTCAGTTCCTCACAGTCAGACTGGCCAGAGAGTGTCAGCCAGATTCTGTCCTGACTCCAGTGGTCAGTTCCTCACAGTCAGACTGGCCAGAGAGTGTCAGTTAGATTCTGTCCTGACCCAGCCTCCCATCTGTCTCTGAACAAGTCAGATAATTGTGATCAGGAGCAGGGTGTGGTTGATTTTTTATTTTAGTCCTCGCATCCCCAGGGTCAGTGAGGCTAACTTCCAGGCCAAGACAAATTAATGTGGCAGAGCTCAGGGACTGGCGGTGGTGGGTTGAGGGTGCATGGAAGGAGATGTCAGAAGTCAAAGACCCTCTGGTTTCTCTGGCAATTCTACATTGAAATGTGGAAATTGATGGTGCAGGTGCGAATTTACATACACACCCCCTCCCATTGGGACTCGCTATAAGTGACAAACAAAAAATGCTAACTGATGTAAGTAACAGAATCTCTCTGCCCCACTAACCTTTTGTGCGAGGATCATTAAATGTGCTGGTGGCCCATCCGACTCAGAGCTGTCTGATCCACTGGTGCTGCTCAAAAAAAAGTGAAATAAATCTTAAAGCTCAGAGTGAGTGCAACAATTCCAAAGTGACCGTTTTCCAGTCAACTCCACTGATCCAGTCACTCACACACACAAATCATGACACTTACAACACAACCCAGCTAAACCCCCACCCCACATACACACACTTACAACAGAACATAGCTAAACCCCCACCCCACATACACTTACAACACAACCCAGCTAAACCCCCACCCCACATACACACACTTACAACACATCCCAGCTAAACCCCCACCCCACATACACACACTTACAACAGAACATAGCTAAACCCCCACCCCACATACACTTACAACACAACCCAGCTAAACCCCCACCCCACATACACACACTTACAACACATCCCAGCTAAACCCCCACCCCACATACACACACTTACAACACATCCCAGCTAAACCCCCACCCCACATACACACACTTACAACACATCCCAGCTAAACCCCCACCCCACATACACACACTTACAACACATCCCAGCTAAACCCCCACCCCACATACACACACTTACAACACATCCCAGCTAAACCCCCACCCCACATACACACACTTACAACACATCCCAGCTAAACCCCCACCCCACATACACACACTTACAACAGAACCCAGCTAAACCCCCACCCCACATACACACACTTACAACAGAACCCAGCTAAACCCCCACCCCACATACACACACTTACAACAGAACATAGCTAAACCCCCACCCCACATACACACACTTACAACAGAACATAGCTAAACCCCCACCCCACATACACTTACAACACATCCCAGCTAAACCCCCACCCCACATACACACACTTACAACACATCCCAGCTAAACCCCCACCCCACATACACACACTTACAACACATCCCAGCTAAACCCCCACCCCACATACACACACTTACAACACATCCCAGCTAAACCCCCACCCCACATACACACACTTACAACACATCCCAGCTAAACCCCCACCCCACATACACACACTTACAACACATCCCAGCTAAACCCCCACCCCACATACACACACTTACAACACAACCCAGCTAAACCCCCACCCCACATACACACACTTACAACACATCCCAGCTAAACCCCCACCCCACATACACACACTTACAACACATCCCAGCTAAACCCCCACCCCACATACACACACTTACAACACATCCCAGCTAAACCCCCACCCCACATACACACACTTACAACACATCCCAGCTAAACCCCCACCCCACATACACACACTTACAACACATCCCAGCTAAACCCCCACCCCACATACACACACTTACAACACAACCCAGCTAAACCCCCACCCCACATACACACACTTACAACACATCCCAGCTAAACCCCCACCCCACATACACACACTTACAACACATCCCAGCTAAACCCCCACCCCACATACACACACTTACAACACATCCCAGCTAAACCCCCACCCCACATACACACACTTACAACACATCCCAGCTAAACCCCCACCCCACATACACACACTTACAACAGAACATAGCTAAACCCCCACCCCACATACACACACTTACAACACATCCCAGCTAAACCCCCACCCCACATACACACACTTACAACACAACCCAGCTAAACCCCCACCCCACATACACACACTTACAACAGAACATAGCTAAACCCCCACCCCACATACACACACTTACAACACATCCCAGCTAAACCCCCACCCCACATACACACACTTACAACACATCCCAGCTAAACCCCCACCCCACATACACACACTTACAACACATCCCAGCTAAACCCCCACCCCACATACACACACTTACAACACATCCCAGCTAAACCCCCACCCCACATACACACACTTACAACAGAACATAGCTAAACCCCCACCCCACATACACACACTTACAACACATCCCAGCTAAACCCCCACCCCACATACACACACTTACAACACATCCCAGCTAAACCCCCACCCCACATACACACACTTACAACACATCCCAGCTAAACCCCCACCCCACATACACACACTTACAACAGAACATAGCTAAACCCCCACCCCACATACACACACTTACAACACATCCCAGCTAAACCCCCACCCCACATACACACACTTACAACACATCCCAGCTAAACCCCCACCCCACATACACACACTTACAACACATCCCAGCTAAACCCCCACCCCACATACACACACTTACAACACATCCCAGCTAAACCCCCACCCCACATACACACACTTACAACACAACCCAGCTAAACCCCCACCCCACATACACACACTTACAACACATCCCAGCTAAACCCCCACCCCACATACACACACTTACAACACAACCCAGCTAAACCCCCACCCCACATACACACACTTACAACACATCCCAGCTAAACCCCCACCCCACATACACACACTTACAACACAACCCAGCTAAACCCCCACCCCACATACACACACTTACAACACATCCCAGCTAAACCCCCACCCCACATACACACACTTACAACACATCCCAGCTAAACCCCCACCCCACATCCACACACTTACAACACATCCCAGCTAAACCCCCACCCCACATCCACACACTTACAACACATCCCAGCTAAACCCCCACCCCACATACACACACTTACAACACATCCCAGCTAAACCCCCACCCCACATACACACACTTACAACAGAACATAGCTAAACCCCCACCCCACATACACACACTTACAACACATCCCAGCTAAACCCCCACCCCACATACACACACTTACAACACATCCCAGCTAAACCCCCACCCCACATCCACACACTTACAACACATCCCAGCTAAACCCCCACCCCACATACACACACTTACAACACATCCCAGCTAAACCCCCACCCCACATACACACACTTACAACAGAACCCAGCTAAACCCCCACCCCACATACACACACTTACAACAGAACATAGCTAAACCCCCACCCCACATACACACACTTACAACACATCCCAGCTAAACCCCCACCCCACATACACACACTTACAACACAACCCAGCTAAACCCCCACCCCACATACACACACTTACAACACATCCCAGCTAAACCCCCACCCCACATACACACACTTACAACACAACCCAGCTAAACCCCCACCCCACATACACACACTTACAACACATCCCAGCTAAACCCCCACCCCACATACACACACTTACAACACATCCCAGCTAAACCCCCACCCAACATACACACACTTACAACACAACCCAGCTAAACCCCCACCCCACATACACACACTTACAACACAACCCAGCTAAACCCCCACCCAACATACACACACTTACAACACAACCCAGCTAAACCCCCACCCCACATACACACACTTACAACACAACCCAGCTAAACCCCCACCCCACATACACACACTTACAACACAACCCAGCTAAACCCCCACCCCACATACACACACTTACAACACAACCCAGCTAAACCCCCACCCCACATACACACATTTAGAACACAACCCAGCTAAACTCCCACCCCACATACACACACTTACAACACATCCCAGCTAAACTCCCCCCCACCCCACACACACCATCCACTGCACACAGAGAACTAAACCCTCCCAACACATACCACCCAGTGTACACGGACATACAGCCCCCTTCCCACATTCACCATCCAGTGTGCACAGACTATCACCCCGCCCCTCCCCTGCACCCCCAGCATCTACATACACCATCCACTGTACTCAGTCAGATGGGTATATCCGTGATGTTAAGTTTGGTGCCCAGCCTGAGTCCTTAAATGTCAACAGATGCAATGTTAGCTTCAGCCAGATGTGACCCTTCTCCAAGCCCTGCCCACCAGAGTACTGCTGGCATCCAACAGCCTGGGATATTGTACAATGTAATGATGGGGCTATTCTGAGGAGGGCGAGAGTCTTGCAAGATCAATGCCTGATAACTTGTCCCTCTTTCAAACTCTAATTCCCTCACCCACCGCCTTGTGTCTCTGAGGCACTGGTTGCCCTCTGGTGCTTTGGCCAGACCTCGATTCTCCATGTGGGACAGTGTTGGCAGGGTATTCAACTGCAGGAAATGACTTGGATAATGGAATACACAGTAAAATTTCAAAATGTGCTGATTATACAAAACTTGGAAGTGTGACAAACAATGAGGGTGATATCAATCGACTTAGGACATAGATAGGCTAGCAGAATGGGCAGACAAGTGGCAGATGGAATTTAGTACAGAGAAATGTGAGGTGATGCATTTTGGCAGAAGGGACAGGGAGAGGCCATAGAGAAAAATGGCACAGTTCTAAAGAGTGTACACGGACAGGGGGAACCTGGGTTCATGTGCATAGATCTTTAAAGGTGGCAGGACATATTGAGAGAGTCGTTTGCAAAGCATTTGGGATCTTGGGCTTCATAAATAGAGGTATTGAGTACAAAAGCAGGGAAGTTATTCTGAACCTTTATAAAGCTTTGGTTACACCACAACTGGAGTATTGTGTCCAGTTCTGGTCACCACACTTGAGGAAGGATGTGAAGGTCCTTGAGAGGGTGCAGAGGATGAGGGATTTTAGTTACAAGGTTAGTTTGGAGAAGCTGGGGTTGTTCTCCTTGGAGCAAAGGAGGTTGAGGGGAGATTTGATAAAGGTGTTTCAGTTTATGATAGGTTTAAAAGTCGACAAAGAAAAGCTGTTCTCATTAGCTGATGGTACAAGGACCAGGGGTCATAGATTTAAGGTTTTGGCAAGAAATGCAGGGGGGACGTGAGAAAGAACTTTTTCCAGTGGGTGGTAATGATCTGGACCTCGCTGCTCACAATGGTGGTGGAAGCAGAGACAATCAATGACGTCAAGAGGAAATTGGATGGATACTTGAGGGAAATAAACTTGCAGGGCTACAGGGATACAGTGGGGAAGGACTGACTGGATTGTTCTACAGAAAGCTGGCATGGACTTGATGGGGTGAATTGCCTCCTTCTTTGCCATAATGACTCTGACTCTAAAGCTGAGCTCAACCCCATGGTCAGATATATCGACATTAATACACATTCAGTGGTCAAATGTCCTCTCCCAGCTTGAGGGATGCTGAGGTCAATCATCATGCTGTAGTTGTTGACCACACTGATATCTACTACCTCAACACAGAGATACATCACAACATGTCCAATACAGAAAATCAGCTGCTTCCAGTCTGACCCTCATCACCAGCACAAAATCTTCTCAGATCAGAGGGCTTTCTTTAGGGTCTTTACTCAAGATATTTTGATTGGTTTCAGTATCTGAGACTCCAGCCTTAGCTAAGCCCTTGCTCCCTATGACCCAGCGTGTACTCCATATCTAGGTCATGTGTGGTGAGCCCAGGAGGCAAACAAAAAGCTCTCACCACTGCATTTTGTCTCACTGGTCATGTCGGACACTCTCCCTGACTTCAGCAGGTGATGTGCTGTAAGCTGCCAAACAGAATTACTAAACAGTGAACAGAAAAGTTAACAGAGTAATGGTGTACTGGAAATTTAAACCGTTACAGGCTTAATTATTCCTCATCAGAAGATAGGAAGTAACAAAACAGTCACAACTGCTGCAAGGTAAAGCAGATTGGCCCTTGGGCTCCTCTCTATGGGGCTTTTAGTTCTCAGCAGCTGTGGATTCCCTCTGCCCAACTCATCTCTTTCCAATGGCTTCAGACAGACTATTCAATACAGGCTGAAAAATACTTTTAAAAAATGACCAAGGCAAACAAATTGAAATATGTACCCCTCAAAATCAAAGAGTGGCCAAACAAACATGTCAGGATTGCAAATCCAAAGTGGGTGCCTGACAATTTATTATTGGGCTTGCAATGTATCTGAGGCACCCGATGTACACAGTACAGGCTGTTAAATCACCGAGTAGATTGTATTTAGGTTCAGATGCCAGAGATAAATCAACCTGCTGATTTTATTAATATCAATAGAAAGTACACAAAGGCTATGCATCTAAATACTTGCTTGTAGGGTATCCCTCAGCTCTGCCTTCAAGTAACAACTCAAGGCAAGTTCTTAGCACAGAATACCAAGGAATTATTGAAAATAAGCTTGCGCAAACAATATGGATAATGTCAGATGACTTGCTCTAAACTTATCATGTCATGTGATCTTTAAGTGTCACATGCTACTACACCAGTAGATGGCAAAGTCCCACCACATTCTCACTGGGTTATGGGCTTTGTGATAAGATAAACTTGCATAGTTATAAACATTCCACCTGAACACAATGATAACAGCTGAAACATAGGTATGTTGAGGATGGAATCTGGCTTCATACCAGCTGTTTTTTGGGTGCTACGAGTCTTGGATTTCAAAATGGCGCCACGATGCACGTGCACACTTCTGACATGAAGCACAACGGGAATGCCAACTTGGTAAAGGGGTTAGCATATGTACACTTAACATCCATAAGCAGTATATCGAGTAGGCAGATCATGACACACTGATTTGACACCAGTGCTGCCATTTTGGAGCTCCATTCTCTCTTAACCTTGCATAGCTGAACACGACTTTAAGTAGCATGAAGGATTCTCCGCCAGCCCAACCCCCCCTCCGCCCAATTTAAAGGAATTGTCAACTACTTACAGTTTCATGTGGCAGGTACTGAAAGAGTTTTTGCTGACTCCAAGACTTTTGCACAGACCAGTTGCTTTCAGACATGGGTGCACAGCTAGGCCTTCCTCTTTGCATTGAGCATGACTGGGAGATTGAAGAGAGGCCATGTAGAGCAGGACAATCTGCTGGAAGAGGGAGGAAGACCAGGGGGTGGTGGTGACTGGCTCTCAGCTGGAGGTCATATCTATCCACTTGTGTTCAGGGAGCAATTCTCTCACCCAAACCTCAAGACGACTTCTGCACTGCACTAAGGAGGTCACAAAGAAATCAGCCAACTGCTGCAGCCACAATTGCAACCTCAGAGCAGGGTAAGGAATGCATTGGTTGTAACTGTTAAGGGTAACTGTGTCAATGAACGTTTATGCATCTTCCAGGCTGGTGCGAGAGATATTAGCAACATCTTGTAATTTGCAGTGCACTGCTGTATAAGGGAGGTCACTGAGACTCTCTGTTCAAAGACAGGCAGCTTCAACTCACTCCCTCTTGCCAGAAAAAACAGGCAGAGCGAGCACAGGGGTGGCACAGTGGCGCAGTGGTTAGCACCGCAGCCTCACAGCTCCAGGGACCCGGGTTCAATTCTGGGTACTGCCTGTGCGGAGTTTGCAAGTTCTCCCTGTGACCGCGTGGGTTTTTGCCGGATGCTCTGGTTTCCTCCCACTGCCAAAGACTTGCAGGTGATAGGTAAATTGGCCATTGTAAACTGCCCCAAGTGTAGGTAGGTGGTAGGGAATATGGGATTACTGCAAGGTTAGTATAAATGGGTGGTCGGCACAGCCTCGGTGGGCCGAAGGGCCTGTTTCAGTGCTGTATTACTAAATAAATAAAAAGAGTTTGTGAGGACTGCAGGCTTCCCCATGGAGCAGGGCACCACTGACTGCACATGCTTTGCGTGAGCCTTATGCCAACTCTGCCATGTACCTGAACTAAAAGGGATTCCACGCTCTCATTGTCCGCTGGTGTGTGAGAATCATGCAGGTTATTGCCCGGTATCCTGGCAGTAGTCACGATACCTTCATTCTGCGGCAATCCGCTGTGCCAGCTGTATTTCAGCCACCCACAACAAACTGAAAGGTGGCTACTGGGCTATTGGGTGACTCCACTTGTCGCCCACCCATATGTGCGCAGCCTGCATACGATGAAAGCCATGTAGAGGTTGTCCTGCTCTACATGGTCTCTCTTCATTGTCCCAGTCATGCTCAATGCAAAGAGGAAGGCCTAGTTGTGAACCCATGTCTGAGAGCAACTGGTCTGTGCAGAAGTCTTGGAGTCAGCAAAAACTCTTTCAACACCTGCCACATGTAACTGTAAGTAGTTGACGATTCCTTTAAATAGGACTGATGGGCGGAGGGGGCGGTGCAGGGATGTGGTGGAGAATCCTTCATGCTATTTAAAGTCCTGTTCAGCTATGCAAGGTTAAGAGAGGGTGGAGCTCCAAAATGGCAGCACTGGTGTCAAATCAGAGTGTCATGATCTGCTTACTCTACATACTGCTGGCGGATGTTAAGTGTAAGTATGCTAACCCCTTTATCAAGATGGCACAAGAAATCTGATGGAGCAGACCACTGATGTCCTGAAACAACAATTCAGCTGCCCGGGCTGCTCTGGAGGAGCCCTGCAGTACTTGTCTCAAGATTTATTCATGGTAGTATGCTGCATTCGACACAACCTTGCCATCGTGAGAGAACAGCCCTTGCCACTACCTAGCAGGTGAGAAGCTGAGGAAGAGGATGAGGAGGAAGATGAGAAACAGGAAGATGAGGAAGGGATAATCCAACCTAGATAGGTCGTTTCTGCCCAGGATTAATTCAGGAGAAATACCAGTAACCTCAACCCCAATTCCCCATTCGCCACCAAAACATTCCGGTCTCAGCGTCTTCTTCACAAACAGGCTTGGAAGTTTCTCTAACACCACACCGTCCCTCTCTTGCTGACCATCACATCGTTCTCTTGGCCACAATACAAAAATAAAAGACAACACAAAATACACATTTCAAACCAAATTTATATAAATCAATACATGCCATAATGCATACAGAACTAAACTAATCACTCTTGTGTATTCACTATGTGCCTGCTTTGTGTGTACCTTTGCCTGCCCTCACGCTCCTACACTGTGCTACCCCAGTGGCTGCAGCATGGCTGGTGGAAGGCTGCTGACTTTCAGTGGGGGAGACTGCAGATAGCCTTGCAGGATGCCCTTGAGCAGCTCTGGCCCTAGAAGACCCCACTTCAGATAGCACCATACTGATATAGGCTGGGCTGACCGACTGACAAGCAACAGCAAGGGCACTGGTAGAGTGGCAGTGGTGGGAGAACAAATGCTGTCACTCTGAGAGAAAACAGCTCCATGGAGCTGATGCCACAGCAATCTTAGCAATGTGCAGGAGGACAGATTGCTGGACTGCTGTGACAGCTTGCAAGCCCCTTTGAGCACTGATAGCCACAGCCATGATGGCAGCAATCTGAGCTCCCACTGCAACACACAGATATTTGAATGACTGCTGTTTGTGCTGCAATGGAAACTGAAACATTGGCCATCAGATGCTGCATCAGGGTTGTGTTGATGGAGTTGGCCACCACTTCCATGCTGGAAAGGATGGGCTTCAGGTTCTCCACAAAGCCCTGGGCCAAGCTGGTGTTAGACTCCTCCATGCTCCTTGATGTAGAACGCAGGCTCTCTGGCAGATTCCCAATGCACCAAGCATTTGGCGTGCACGTCCATCAGCCTTCTTCTGTAGTTTTTGGAACGCACGGCCTATATACCTAGCATCACACTGGCATTGAAATTCACATGTCACATTACTCATTTGTGTGATAGGCAGGATGTCTTTTTGGCTTGACAGCAGCATCCTGTTAGTGGCTAACACAACATGTGTTGCTACTGCATAGCAGCAGCGTGAAACAGCTAGCTTCATCTGTTGCTCAACTTTTTTTGGGACTCATTTCCCAGGGCAATGTGAGGTAGACTGTGCACTTTTCAGATGATGGCCTTAGGTCCATTCATAAGTTTGCGCAATATACAGTGAGAGATGATCTGAACAGGGTAGCCATTGTCATGCAGGATGTCTTTGATTGGCAGATCATATTAAACAACATGTTCCTTCCGTTGTTCGCAACGGGCAAGGTACAGGCCGTACCCAACCAGCCCGTGCTTGCAAAACTCAAAACACAGTGTCCAACATTAGATATGATTCCGCGATTGGACAGCATTTGCTAAATAATCCTCAGTGTGCTAAGAATTACGCTGACAACCAATTTAAGATGTCAGTCAGGCTCACAGTGTGGCACATTTGTGTGTATTGGAAGCTACATATATTAATACACAGGGCCCTGTTCTTTGCAGACAGAAAGAACATGTACACACATTGCGCCTGATTCAGCTAAACAAAATAAGTGAGAGCCATTCGCCGGTTTATTCCTCAGAGCAATGCCTTGACCAATCAGTGTTAAGCTGCCTGGTTTAAATTTCAAACAAAGCTTGGCAGTTAACTGTCAGTCACCGTAAACTGGTGCATTCTGCATGGCAACACCTCTACCAGAGTCCACTTACCAACCAATCAGCACTCTCTTCTCAGATAGTATAAATTTGTTGCTTCCCTTACATTGGTATTCTTGCAAATTGTCCTGATGAGTGCAAGACAAAAAGCTTTGAGAAAATGTCTTTGTTTTCAGCAATACTAAAGGGACAGATGCTGCCAGACCTGCTGAGTATTTCCAGCATTTCTTGTTTTATTTCAGATTTCCAGCATCTGCAGTATTTTGCTTTTACTAAAGGGACAAGTGTAGGGTTGTGGTGAGAGGGGGTGGAAAAGTAAGAAGTGCATACTTACATCATCTACAGCTTGTAAGCTAGAAGAGAGTGTGGGATGAGGGCGAAGTGGGATAGATTGAGGATACCATCATTTTCAATCATTTCAGCCCTGTCCCTGGCTACAAGCAGCACAGTTTCCTGCATTGGGGTTAGAACATGCTTAGAGTTAGCCTGCACGTCTTAAGGTAAGATGCATGTGACTGCTGGTGAGATCATTTTGATTATTGAGCTGTGCAGCAATCAACAATGGCTGACCTTGGAAGAGAGCATGGGTCAAAGTTATCAGACACTGCACTGCAGGCTCTGGTGGAGACAGTGGAAAGGAACCGAGATATCTGCTGTATCCACAGCAGAGCCGATACATTTTGGACCGGCCTTTCCCCCTCTGCTTAGTTCCTGCAAGAAAGAGGGAAATGTGTCATAGAGTATCATGCAATATGTTTGAGTGATGAGGCTGTTGTGGTTGAATAACTGGAAGTATGTGAAAGGTGTGAGACTTGCAACAGTGCTAAGTGAGTGAATATGAGTCATAGAGAGATACAGCACCGAAACAGGCCCTTTGGCCCATTGAGTTCACGCCAACCATCAACCATCCATTTATACTAATCCTACATTAATCCAATTTTTCCCTCTCACATCCCCATCTTCCCTCAATTTTCCTACCACCTACCTACACTAGGGACAACTTTTTATTTACAATGGCCAATTTATTTATCATCCTGCAAGTCTTTAGCGCATGGGAGGAAACCTGAGCACCCCGAAGAAACCCACACAGTCACAGGGAGAACTTGCAAACACTGCACAGACAGTACCCAGAACCGAACTAGGTCACTGGAGCTGTGAAGCTGTAGTGCTAACTACTGTGCCGTCCATGAGATAGAGTATATGAATGTTAGGTATGAATCCTAATTGATAGGGATTGTTGGTGGAAGATTGATGGTGGTGTGGTGAAGCTCTTTTTTTATTCGTTCTGCGGATGTGGGCATCGCTGGCTAGGCCATCATTTATTGCCCTTGAGAAGCTGTTGGTGAGCTGCCTTCTTGAACCGCTGCCATCCATGCGGGGTAGGTATACCCACAGTGCTGTTCGAAAAGGAGCTCCAGGATTTTGACCCGCGACAGTGAAGGAGCAGCGATATAGTTCCAAGTCAGGATGGTGTGTGACTTGGAGGGGAACTTGCAGGTGGTGGTGTTCCCATGCATGTGCTGCCCTTGTCCTTCTAGGTGTTAGAGGTCGTGGGTTTGGAAGGTGCTGTCTAAGGAGCCTTGGTGAGTTGCTGCAGTGCATCTTGTAGATGGTACACACTGCTGCCACTGTGCGTCGGCGGTGGAGGGAGTGAATGTTTGTTGATGGGGTGCTAATCAAGCGGGCTGCTTTGTCCTGGATGGTGTCATGCTTATTGAGTGTTGTTGGAGCTTCACCCATCCAGGCAAGTGGCGAGTATTCCAACACACTCCTGACTTGTGCTTTGTAGATGGTGGACAGGCTTTGGGGAGTCAGATGAGTTACTCGCTGCAGAATTCCTAGCCTCTGACCTGCTCTTGTAGCCACAGTCTTTATATGGCTACTCCAGTTCAGTTTCTGGTCAATGGTAATCCCTAGGATGTTGATAGTGGGGGATTCAGCAATGGTAATGCCATTGAATGTCAAGTAGATGGTTAGATTCTATCTTGTTGGAGATGGTCATTGCCTGGCACTTGTGTGGCGCAAATGTTACTTGCCACTTATCAGTCCAAGCCTGGATGTTGTTCAGGTCTTGCTACATTTCTACACGGACTGCTTCAATATCTGAGGAGTTGCAAATGCTGCAGAACATTGTGCAATCATCAACAAACATCCCCACTTCTGACCTTATGATGGAGGGAGGGTCATTGATGAAACAGCTGAAGATGGTTGGGCCTAGGACACTACCCTGAGGAACCCGTTGGCTCGAAATCAGCTATAATCCTAATACAAACTCTTTGATGCTTCTTATATTGCATTAACCTGACACCTCCTGTTCACTTAGCATGACCTAATCTAAACCATGTGTCAGCCTTCACCACACAGAATACACTCTCAACACAAAGCTAGTAATACTGACTTCCTGTGATATTATACACTATCCGACATGGATGAGCTGCACAAAGGGGGCTGGGAGCCTGCACATAAATGGAGTTCTACAGTTTTCCTCAGGCAGGGAGAGGAAAGTCAACCAGAGTTTCTGTTTCTGAACGTATGTGTGTTTGTCTGAGCACAGAATCAGGCTTGGCTGTGACAGCTCCTGCAGTTGAATAGCCTGCTAGCATTCACCCCCAAAGTTCCTGCATGGGGAATGGAGACCTGGGCCAGGCACCAGAGGTAGACCAGTGTCTCTGCATAAGGTCCATTGGTATGGTGTATGGCAAAAATCATTGCCATTCCAAAACCCAGAAAAGATCTGACACTGGCGGCCAGCTACCGACCGATTTCACTACTCTGTGTGCTTTAAGATCTTTGTGCGTCTTATCCTGCAGTGCACATCCCCCAAAGTAGAGACCATCCTTAATGTTGACCAAGCTGGTTTCCATAAGGGGCGCAGCACATGTGATCAAGTTCTGGCACTCACCACCTATATTGAACATGGCTTCCGAAAGAACCTGTCTGGCATAGGTCATCACACCACATCTTGTTTATAGTCAGTTGAATGCAACAATGCGCATCATAACTGGAACCCTCTGCTCAATACCTCTCCCCTGGCTTCCTGTCCTCGCAAACATCACTTGCCCACACATCTGCCAACTGACGAAAACCCACAAGCTGGTTGAAACCATCCGTGCTGCACCTCACTTACCACTCCATAACGACATGTTCAATTCACCTACTGTCTGCCTTCTATCTCAGTGCCCCATATGAAGCAACCTTCCTGACCAAGATCCCCCAGCAGACATCCTTTGGATGAAGGAATGGGAAATACGGCAAGTCACTAACAAGTTCCTCGTGACAAACCCCATTTGTCGAATGGCAGGTTTTGAACTACCATGATGAGACTGGTCCTTGCTAAACAGATTCAGGACAAGCCTGGGCCCCTGCGCTGCCAACCTCCACCAATGGGGCCTCAGTACAAACCCCTTATGCATTTGTGGAGAGTCAGAAACAATGCTGCACATTACCGAGGAGTGTCCCCGCTACAGACTAAGGGGACTAATCGCCTTAAATTCAGCAAATGAGGAGGCTATCGCTTGGCTCTGGGAATTTATATTTGCTACATAAATAAATTGGGCCACCAATTTGTGGTTGAGTTAGCAGGTACACAGTGCGCTGGGTGGAAACGAGCAACATACCAGCCACTTGGAACATGTACTGAAGGGAGGCTGCCTGTCAAAAAATAAAACCAGATCCTGGAATTCTTCCCTCCCCCACCCCTGCCCTGTCCACTGCCCCCCACCCTCCTACCCTTGGCCCTCACCCAGTGCTGGAAAAGAACCCAGTGTTGAAAAGGATAGCGGCAGTCCTTTAGTAGCTGATAGTACCTGGTGTGCCACCAGCCACATTCGTGGAGCATCAGATAATTACATTAATGAGCCAAGCTTGCATTATTCAGAGGGTCAGTCCTTAAGTGAGCATGTGCATGGAGTGTCTGGATAGGGCAAACACTGGTTCTGTAGTGGGGGAGGGGGCTGTATTATTGATCCCACATACATATAATGCCCACAGTCCGCCTGAAGCTGAATTGAATAGCTTGGCCCCTCTCAGATATCTAGCCAATGTAGCTGGGGTTTTTGTAAACTGAGCCAGTTTCTGCGTGTAGTCCTAAAGGTACCAGGATAGGAAGCCAGTATCATCACACATCACAGGCATAATTGTGCCATTTTCTTTGTTAAATTCAGCACTCTATGCTTTTTGATTAGTGTTCCTACCTGGACTCTAAGTCTGATATAGACAGGTCACTCAGTGTCACGTCTGAATTATACTCGCGGCCCAACTTTTCCAGCCGTAGAAGGAACTCCCTGCGTAGAGCTGCACGCACTTCTGTCAGACATTGCTCAAACTGAAGGATAGGAGAGTGAGAGAGAGATACAAAGTCAATAGGAATCAAACCAACATTTGTGTGTATTGTCATGCTAGGCCCCCACCTGCCAAGAATGAGGCACATCAATTTTGTCATGATTACTGATTTTTAACTGTTGTTGGAGCGAGGAAATGACTTGTTAAACAGATCAGCCGTGGCTGGAAAAAAACATTTACATACTAACAGACATTGAAGGTGAGGAAGCGCATTCCAGGGCCTGCTAAGAAGGATACAATCCACAAGGGCCAGGACTGGTTAGACCAGATGGTCATATGACCACCTGGCTGTTCTAGGGCTTTCTTTTGAACTGGCCACAGAGAGTTGGAAGTCAAGAGTGTCTGTTTGCTCCTGGACTGAGATCTCTCTCCTGTCTGCTCCCATCTTTTTCTCACAAGCCTCTGAATCCACTGAAGACACATGAACCCCAAGAGGGAAAAGTCTCCTACAGTGAACAAGGTTTAAGAAGAATACTGGGCTCCAACAAAAAAGCAAGATCAACCTGCAATCAAGGACTTTACAGTGAGCTCGAAGAACCGTAACAAAAACCCTTCAGATATTGCCTCAAACTCTTACACTTTATTTTTCTTCTGCTCCTTTCTTTCTCTATTTGCATGTGTGTATCGCGTATGTATGCTAGCATGGGCACATTATGTATCCATAGGTGCCAACTGAATTAGAGTTTAAGTTGAATAAATTTGAATTTTTCTTCTTTAAACCTAAGAAAGCCTGTTTGTGCTGGTTTATTTGCCTTACAATTTGAAAGCGGTGAACAAGGATTCACCAAGGGGGAGCTCAAAACACGGTGTGTTTAAAATTAAACTTTGTTACAGTAAGACCCGGTGAAGGCTGAAAGGGAACCCTAGATCTCTTTCTCACCTGGTCGTAACAGTATGAATAATCATGCCACATGTACTAGCATATGCACACTGGATACATGTCACATGTACCTACAAATACATGCTGAGTGCATAAGTACCTGTATATGCCTATGTGTATTGGATGCAGGTTAAATGTATTTGCATTTGTCACACACACTTGCTTGTGAACAATGGGTGCAGGTTACACATACTTTCACGTGGCCATGTACCTGCACATCACATACATATATCAACATGTGTTGGGTACAAGTCACATGAATCAATGCATATCACATGTTTAATGCTATTGCAGGTAGCCACATTTCTAATCACATGGGTTTAGAAATTGTGAACTTCAGTAAAAGCTGCACAGGCTGCACTTTGTCCAAAGCAGGAGGTGTTTGGTTTAGTTCAAACACTGTTGTATTTACAGCAGTCAGTCAGAGAGCTGGGGAACACTGAGCATAAGTTGCTAACCTTTGAGCGGTCAGGATCACAGAAATCAAGCAGCGTGTCACAGAAATGATAGCCTAGTGACTTGAGGTCCTCTGTGCTGAAGTGGGTGGCCCTGCGGTTGCCTGTATAAATGGATACAATTCACAGCATTCAGTAAAATGGCACAGCACAAGTTAGTTACTGTCAGTTCCCTCCACACATGCCCATTAATACGCCTCAGTTCCAACCTAAACAAAGAGGACTCACTCTTCCCCTCACCCAAACCAGAACAACAGGGCATGCTTCCATTCCCAAAAGTTTTCTATTTCATTCCTAAAAGTATTCTATTCCATTTCATGGGACACTAGCAGCAGTATTGGGACAGGAAGGAACTGTAACATTGGGATGGGCTCCACCCAAACCAGGAATGAACCACATTCCGAGTGGAAAGGATAAATCGGGTGGTCACAAAGACTTTAAACTAGTAAATAGGGGAAAGGGCTCAAGTGGAAAAGAACATATAATAGTTCATAAACAAACAAAAGCGAAGAGAGTAGAAATAACAGTCAGAAATTGTGCTTTAGGCAACTAAAAGATGGAAGTGATTAAACCAGGAGAGAGAAATAAGAAACGTTTAAGTAAACATTGGAACACGTACCTTCAGGAGCAGACAGCAGTCAGACCTGTGTGTGAGCACCTAGAACTGGGAACGGATAAATACAGTACCGGGCTCAGGGCCTTCAGGAGCGGACAGCAGTCGGACCTGTGTGTGAGTTGGCGCGTGCTGATGTAGTTTGAAAAAACATTCAAACAGTGACATCACAGGAAAGCTGCAAGGTGATTGGTTGGTGAATAACTGCTGTTAGGGAGTGTCAGTAAATAGCTGGGTTAGTAACTAAAGTAAAGAGAAAGGTAAGGTCTACATTTTTTTAATATAGTAAGTAGTGTTTTTTAGGGAATCAAGGCCTCTAGTGTAAATAATCTCTAATTTTTGAGTAATTTAAGGGAGTAAATTAAGGGTAAGTCATGGCAGGGCAGCTCGGCAGTGTGGAGTAGTCCTCCTGTGCAATGTCGGAAGTCAGGGACACTTCCAGTATCCAGGGCAAACACGGGTGCAGGAAGTGACTCCAGCTGCATCTACTCGAAATCTGCGTTTCAGATCTGGAGCGGTAGCTGGGACACTGGAGCATCCGTGAGGCTGAGATCATCGTGGATAGTATGTACAGGGAGGTGGTCACACTGCAGGTAAAGACTGTTCAGACAGAAAGGGAATGGGTGACCGCCAGGCAGAGTAGAAGAACTAGGCAGGTAGTGCAGGAGTCCCCTGGGTCCATCTCCCTATCTAACAGATTTTCCACTTTGAATACTGTTGGGGGAGATGGCTTCTCAGGGGAATGCAACAAGAGCCAGGTCTGTGGCACCACGGGTGGCTCAGCTGCACAGGAGGGGAGGAAAAGGGGTAGAAGAGCTATAGTGATAGGGGATTCTATCATAAGGGATACAGATAGGTGTTTCTGTGGCAGCAAACGTGACTCCAGGATGGTATGTTGCCTCCCTGGTGCTCGGGTCAAGGATGTCATGGAGCGGCTGCAGGACCTTCTGAAGGGGGAGGGTGAACAGTCAGAGTTCATGGTTTACATTGGTATCAATGACATAGGTAGAAAGAGGGATGAGGTCCTGCAACAAGAATTTAGAGAGCCAAGTAACAGATTAAAAAGCAGGACCTCAAAGATTGTAATCTCAAGATTACTCCCGGTGCCATGTGTTAGTGAGTACAGGAATAGGATAGAGCAGATGAATGCAAGACTGAAGACATGGTGCAGGAGGGAAGGCTTTAGTTTCCTGGATCACTGGATCTGTTTCTGTACAAGTTGGACGGGTTTTACTTGAACCGGACCAACATCCTTGCAGAGAGGTTTGCTAGTGCTGTTGTGGGGGGGGGGGGGGGGGGGGGGGTTTAAACTAATTTGGCAGGGGGGAGGGATACAGAGTGGAGGTACAGTCGGGGGTGATGCACAGCCAAATATAGAAGAGAAACTAAGTCAGTCTGGAAGGCAGAGCAAATATAGACCTTTTAAGGCATAAGTGAATAATGCAAGGCTGGATTGCAACTATTTTAATGCAAGGAGTCTTACTAGCAAGGCAGATGAATGGAAGGATAAAAACAAGAAATGCTGGAAATACTCAGCAGTTCTGCAGCATCTGTGCAGAGAGAAGCAGAGTTAATGTTTCAGGTCAGAGACCCTTCTTCAGAACTGACAAATATTAGAAATGTAAAAGGTTTTAAGCAAGTAAAGCGGGGGTGGGGCAAGAGATAACAAAGGTGAAGGTGTTGGTAGGACAGTGTCACAGAGAATAACTGACCAGAAGGTCATGGAACAAAGGCGAACGGTATGTTGATGGTGTGTGGAAAGATAAAGTGTTAGTACAGAGAGGGTGTGAATGACTGTAAAGCACAGAGTACTCCAAGCACAAATATAAAAAAACACATTAAAAAAAACAAAACAGAGGGTAAGCACAGTGGAAACAAACTAAACAAACTGAAAAACCGAAAATAAAATAACCAAATAAAAAAGGAAAAGAAAAAATAACGAAGCATAAAAAAGGGGGACCCGTCATGCTCTGAAATTATTGAACTCATTGTTCAGTCCGGCAGGCTGTAGTGTGCCTAATCGGTAAATGAGATGCTGTTCCTCGAGCTTGCGTTGATGTTCACTGGAACACTGCAGCAATCCCAGGACAGAGATGTGAGCATGAGAGCACGGGGATGTGTTGAAATAGCAAGCAACCGGGAGCTCGGGGTCCTGCTTGCGGACTGAGTGGAGGTGTTCCGCAAAGCGGTCACCCAGTCTGCGTTTGGTCTCACCAATGTGGAGGAGACCACATTGTGAGCAGCGAATACAGTCTACTACATTGAAAGAAGTACAAGTAAATCGCTGCTTCACCTGAAAGGAGTGTTTGGGGCCTTGGATAGTGAGGAGAGAGGAGGTAAATGGGCAGGTATTATACCTCCTGCAATTGCAGGGGAAGGTGCTGTGAGAAGGGGACGAGGTGGTGGGGGTAATGGAGGAGTGGACCAGGGTGTCGCGGAGGGAACGATCTCTTCGGAATGCTGACAGGGGAAGGGAGGGGAAGATGCCTTTGGTAGTGGCATCACATTGGATGTGGCGGAAGATGATCCTTTGGATCTGGAGGCTGGTGCGGTGGAAAGTGAGGACAAGGGCAACCTTGTCATGGTTCTGGGAGGGAGGGGAAGGGGTGAGGGTACAAGTGCGGGAAATGGGCCGGACACAGTTGAGGGCCCAGTCAACCACAGTGGGGGGGGAATCTTCGGTTGAGGAAAAAGGAAGACATATCGGAAGCACTGTCGTGGAAGGTAGCATCATCAGAGCAGATGCGTTGGAGACGGAGAAATTGGGAGAATGGAATTGAGTCCTTACAGGAGGTAGGGTGTGAAGAAGTGTCGTCGAGGTAGCTTTGGGAGTCGGTGGGATTATAATGAATATTAGTAGAGAGCCTATCCCCAGAGATGGAGATAGAGAAGTCCAGGAAGGGAAGGGAAGTGTCAGAGATGGACCATGTGAAGGTGAGAGAAGGGTGGAAATTAGAAGCAAAGTTAATAAAGTTTTCTAGTTTGGGACGGGAGCAGGAATTGGCACCGATACAGTCATCAATGTACCGGAAAAAGATTTGGGGGAGGGGGCCTGAGTAGGACTGGAACAAGGAATGTTCGACATATCCCACAAACGACAGGCATAACTGGGACCCATGCGGGAACCCATAGCAACACCTTTTATTTGAAGTGAGTGGAGTTGAAGGAGAAGTTGTTCAATGTGAGAACAAGTTCAGCCAGGCGGAGGAAGGTGGTGGTGGATGGGGACTGGTTGGGCCTCTGTTCGAGGAAGAAGCAGAGAGCCCTCAAACCGTCCTGGTGGGGGATGGAGGTGTAGAGAGATTGGACGTCCATAGTGTTGAACTGAGGACGTTGATTAACACATGGGAATATGATATTATTGCTATCAGAGACATGGTTGAGGGAGGGGCAGGACTGGCAGCTTAATATTCCAGGGTATAGAATCTTCAGGTGTGATGGGGGTGGGGGTGTGTAAAAGAGGAGGTGGCATTGCACTGTTGATCAAGGAGTCAATTACTGCAGTAGGGAGGGATGATATCTTAGAAGGTTTCTCAAATGAGGCCATATGGGTAGAACTTAAAAATAAAAAGAGGGCAATCACTTGGCCGGGAGTGTACTACAGGCCTCCAAACAGCCAGGGAGAGATAGAGGAGCAGATGTGTAGGCGAATCTCAGAGAGGTGTAAAAATAATAGGGTAATAATAGTAGAAGATTTCAACTTCCCCAATATTAACTGGGATAGTCTTAGTGCAAAAGGCTTAAAGGGAGCAGATTTCCTAAAGTGCATCCAGGAGAGCTTTTTGAGCCAGCACGTAGAAAGTCCTACAAAAGGGGCGGTACTGGACCTAATCTTCAGGAATGAAGCCAGACAAGTAGTAGTTGGGGTGGCACAATGGTTAGCACTGCAGCCTCGCAGCTCCAGTGACCTGGGTTCAGTTCTGGGTACTACCTGTACGGAATTTGCAAGTTCTCCCTATGACTGTGTGGGTTTCTGCCAGGTGCTCTGGTTTCCTCCCACAGCCAAAGACTTACAGGTTAATAGGTCAATTGGCCATTATAAGTTGCCCCTAGTGTGGGGATGTGGTAGGGAATGTAGGATTAGTATAAATGGGTGGCTGATGGTCAGCATAGACTCGATGGGCCAAAGTGCCTGTTTCAGTGTTGTATCTCTCTAAGTGTCAGTGGGGGAACATTTTGGGAATAGTGATCATAACGCTGTAAGATTTAAGGTAGTTATTGAAAAGGACAAAGATGGACTGGAAATAAAGGTACAGAATTGGGGGAAGGCTGATTTCAATATGAAAAAACAGGATCTGGCCAAAGTGGACTGGGAGCAGCTACTTGAGGGAAAGTCTACATCAGACCAGTGGTAGTCATTCAAAAAGGAAATAGTGAGAGCTCAGAGCCAACATGTTCCCGTAAAGGTGAACGGTAGGACCAACAAGTCCAGGGAACCCTGGATGTCAAGGGATATAGAGGATTGGATCAGGAAAACAAAGGAGGCTTATGGCAGATTCAGAGGGCTGAAAACAGCGGAGGTCCTAGAGGAGTATAGAAAATGTAGGGAGGTACTTAAAAAAAGTAATTAGGAGAGTGAAGAAGGGGCATGAAAAAACACTGGCGGGCAAGATAAGGGAAAATCCCAAAGCGTTTTATAAGTATAGTAATTGCAAGAGGATAACCAGGGAAAGAGCAGGGACCAAAGTGGCAATCTGTGTGTGGAGCCGGAGGAGGTAGATGAGGTTTTAAATGATTACTTTTCATCTGTGTTCACTATGGACAAGGGCAACGTAGGTGTAGCGATCAGGGAGGGGGATTGTGATATACTTGAAGAAATTAACATTGAAAGCGAGGAGGTAATAGCAGTTTTAGTGGGCTTAAAAGTGGATAAATCCCCTGGCGAGATGTATCCCAGGCTGTTATGTGAGGCAAGGGAGGAGATAGCAGAGGCTCTGACACAAATTTTCAAATCCTCTCTGGCCACAGGAGAAGTGCCAGAGGACTGGAGGACAGCGAATGTGGTACCATTATTCAAGAAGGGTAACAGGGATAAACCAGATAATTACAGGCCAGTGAGTCTAACATCAGTGGTAGGGAAAATATTGGAAAAAATTCTGAGGGACAGGATTAATCTTCACTTGGAGAGGCAGGGATTAATCAAGGATAGTCAGCATAGCTTTTTCAAGGGAAGATCATGTCTAACAAATTTGATAATTTGGATCCAGGGCAATTTGGCAAATTGGATCCAAAATTGGCTTAGTGGCAGGAGGCAGAGGGTAATGGTCGAGGGTTGTTTTTGCGAGTGGAAGCCTGTAACCAGTGGTGTACCGCAGGGATCGGTGCAGGGACCCTTGCTGTTTGTAGTGTACATTAATGATTTAGATGTGAATATAGGAGGTATGATCAGTAAGTTTGCAGATGGGCAGCACAGTGGCCCAGTGGTTAGCACTGCAGTCTCACAGCTCCAGCGACCCAGGTTCAGTTCTGGGTACTGCCTGTACGGAGCTTGCAAGTTCTTCCTGTGCCCGCATGGGTTTCCGTCGGGTGCTCCGGTTTTCTCCCACAGCCAAAGACTTGCAGGCTGATAGGTTAATTGGCCATTGTAAATTGCCCCTAGTGTAGATAGGTGGTAGGAGAATGGTGGGGATGTGGTAGAGAATATGGGGTTAATGTAGGATTAGTATAAATGGGTGGTTGTTGGTCGGCACAGACTCGGTGGGCTGAAGGGCCTGTTTCAGTGCTGTATCTATAAATAAATTAAAAATAAATAAATGACATGAAATTTGGTGGTGCCATAAATAGCAAGGAGGAAAGCCTTAGATTACAGGATGATATAGATGGGCTGGTAAGATGGGCAGAGCAGAAACAAATGGAATTTAATTCTGAGAAGTGTGAGGTGATGCATTTTGGGAGGACTAACAAGGCAAGGCAAGGGAATATACAATGGATGGTAGGACCCTAGGAAGTACAGAGGGTCAGAGGGACCTTAGTGTACTTGTCCATAGATCACTGAAGGCAGCAGCACAGGTAGATACGGTGGTTAGGAAGGCATATGGGATACTTGCCTTTATTAACCGAGGCATAGAATATAAGAGCAGGGAGGTTATGATGGAACTGAATAAAATGCTAGTTAGGCCACAGCTGGAGTACTGTGTACAGTTCTGGTCACCACACTATAGGAAGGATGTGATTGCACTGGAGAGGGTGCAGAGGAGATTCACCAGGATGTTGCCTGGGCTGGAGCATTTCAGCTATGAAGAGAGACTGGATAGGCTAGGGTTGCTTTCTTTAGAGCAGAGAAGGCTGCGGGGGGGACCTGATTGAGGTATACAAAATTATGAGGGGGGTAGATAGGAAGAAACTTTTTCCCTTAGTGCAGATGTCAATAACCAGGGGGCATAGATTTAAGGTAAGGGCCAGGAGGTTTAGAGGTGATTTGAGGAAAAAAATTTTGCACTCAGTGGATGGTTGGAATCTGGAACACACTGCCTGAAGAGGTGGTAGAGGCAGGAACCCTCACAACATTTTAGAAGTGTTTAGATGAGCACTTGAAAAGCCATAGCATACAAGGCTACAGGCCAAGTGTTGGAAAATGAGATTAGAATAGATAGGTGTTTGATGGCTGGCAGGGACATGGTGGGCCGAAGGGCCTGTACCTGTGCTGTATAACTCTATGACTATAAAGGTTAGGGTGCGTTGCGCAAATAAGCATTCTTTCTACAAATGCACAGAGTACAAGGAACACATTGATTTAATTGCAGTAGCAAATTCAACTTGGAGGGTATGACATGGTAGCCATTACTGAAACATGGCTGAAAGATGGTCAGGACTGGAAACTAAATATGCCAGGTTATAAGGTCTACAGGAAAGGTAGGGAGAATGGTAGAGGTGGGAGGAGTAGCCTTAGTGATTAAGGATAAAACTACTTCAATGATAAGAGAGGATATAACAAGAGATAAGCAGACAGTGGAGACATTATGGGTAGAACTGAGAAATAGAAAAGGATTCAGGATTGTATTAAGAGTTGTTAGGCCCCTTGGTAGCAGCTGTGAAGTGGCAGAATGTATAAGTGCAGAGATTAGACAAGCATGTCGTAAAGGCAGAGTGGTTTAAATGGGGGATTTTAACTTTCATGTAAATTGAGACCACCACTTGTCAGAAAGGTGGTGAATTCCTTGAGCATGTTTGGGATAGTTTTCTGCAGCAAAATCTCCTAGAACCAACAAGGACGGTGGGGGTGGGAGTGGGGGGAGAGGTGCATGACATATTATATTTAGTAATGAACAATGAATTAGATTTAGTTATCAGCCAAACTGTGCATCAACATACATGTAATGCCAATCGTAACATGATCGAGTTCAACATTGTATTTGAAAGGTAGGAACGTGAAACAGCTACTAAAATTGTAGGTTTAGGTAAAGCTGAACGCAATGCAGAGACAGAGACTGTCCACAGTAAACTTTTTTTCATTAGTTTCATGGGATGTGGGCATCGCTGGCCAGGCCAGCCTTTATTGCCCAGTCCTAATTGCCCATGAGAAGGTGGTGCCTTCTTGAACTGCTGCTGTCCATGTGGGGTAGGTACACCCACAGTGCAGTGAGGAAGGGAGTTCTAGGATTTTGACCCAGCGACAGTGAAGGAACGGCGATATAGTTCCAAGTCAGGATGGTGTGTGACTTGGAGGGGAACTTGCTGGTGGTGGTGTTCCCATGCATCTGCTGCCCTTGTCCTTCTAGTTGGTAGAGGTCATGGGTTTAGAAGATACTGCCTGAGTAGCCTTGGTGCGTTGCTGCAGTGCATCTTGTAGATGGTACACACTGCTGCCACTGTGCGTCGGTGGTGGAGGGAGTGAATGTTTGTGAATGGGGTGCCAATCAAGCGGGCTGCTTTGTCCTGGATGGTGTCGAGCTTCTTGAGTGTTGTTGGAGCTGCACCCATCCAGGCAAGTGGAGAGTATTCCATCACACTCCTGACTTGTGCCTTGTATATTGTGGACAGGCTTTGGGGAGTCAGGAGGTAATATACTCGCCACAGAATTCCCAGCCTCTGACCTGCTCTTGTAGCCACGGTATTTATATGGCTACTCCAGTTCAGTTTCTGGTCAATGCTAACCCCCAGGATGTTGATAGTGGGGGATTCAGCGATGGTAATGCTGTTGAATGTCAAGGGGATGGACATTGCTGGGCACTTGTGTGGCGCGAATGTTACTTTCCACTTATCAGCCCAAGCCTGGATATTGTCCAGGTCTTGCCGCATTTCTACATGGACTGCTTCAGTATCTGAGGAGTTGTGAATGCTGCTGAACATTGTGCAATCATCTGCGAACATCCCCACTTCTGAGCTTATGATTGAAGGAAGGTCATTGATGAAGTAGCTGAAGATGGTTGGGCCTAGGACAATACTCTGAGGAACTCCTGCAGTGATGTCCTGGAGCTGAGATGATTGACCTCCAACATCCACAACCATCATCCTTTGTGCTAGGCACGATTCCAACCAGCAGAGAGTTTCCCCCGATTCCCATTGACTCCAGTTTTGCTAGGGCTCCTTGATGCCATACTTGGTCAAATGCTGCCTTGATGTCAAGGGCAGTCACTCCCACCTCACGTCTTGAGTTCAGCTCTTTTGTCCAAGTTTGAACCAAGGCTGTAATGAGGTCAGGAGCTGAGTGGCCCTGGCGGAACCCAAACTGAGCGTCACTGAGCATGTTATTGCTGAGCAAGTGCCGCTTGATAGCACTGTCCATCACTTTACTGATGATTGAGAGTAGGCTGATGGGGTGGTAATTGGCCGGGTTGGATTTGTCCTGCTTTTTGTGTACAGGACATACCTGGGCAATTTTCCACAATGTCAAGTAGATGCCAGTGTTGCAGCTGTACTGGAACAGCTTGGCTAGGGGCATGGCAAGTTCTGGAGCACAGGTCTTCAGTACTATTGCGGAATATTTTCAGGGCCCATAGCCTTAGCAGTATTCAGTATCTTCAGTCATTTCTTGATATCATATGCGGAGAGAATCTAGACAAATCTGTTAATGGGTGAAACAACAGATGATCAGTGGGAGGTGTTCAAAACAGAATTTAATGTGTTACAGAACCAGTTTATACCTCTGAGGGGCAAGAGTACTACTTGCCAAAAAAAAAAGCCACAGGAACTAAAGAGCTAAGAGGCAATGTAAAACTAAAAGAAAAAGCACACAAAATTGCAACAAAAAACACTGATCCTGGTAAATGGGAAAGACAAAAAGAACAGAAAAGCTGACAAAACAGATAGTAAAAACAACAAAAAGGAATGTGAAACTTGTAAGGGAAATCAAAATCAATGCAACGCATTTTTACAATTGTATTCGGAGAAAGAGTGTGATCAGGAGCAATCTGGACCCCTTAAAAACTGATAATGGTAATATTGTCAATAAAAATAAGGAAATGTCGGACATGCTGAATAATTACTCTGCCTCAGTATTTACAGTAGAGGAAGAGGTCAGCATGCCGGAAATACCAAGGAAACTAATATTGAATCAGAGTCAGGACTGACCAAAATTAACAAAAGCAAAATAACAGTAATGAAGAAAATAATGGCACTGGAGAGTGACAAAGCCCCAGGACCAGACGGTTTCCATCCCAGGGTTTTAAAGGAAGTAGTTGAGAACATTACAGATACCCTAACTATAATCTTCCAAAGTCCTCCCGATTCAGGAACCGTTCCTTTAGATTGGAAAATTGTGCATGCTGCTCTGCTATTTAAGAAAGGAGAGAGGGGGAAACCAGGGAATTATAGACCAGTTTACCTGACATATGTTGTCGGGAAATTACTAGAGTCTATAATTAAGGATGGAGAGACTGACCAGAGAGAACCAGCATGGATTTATAAAGGGAAGGTCAGGCCTGACCAATCTGACTGAATATTTAAGAAGAGGTGACTAAAGTAGTGGACAGAGAAATGTCTATGGATGTTATTTATGTCGACTTCCAGAAGACATTTGATAAAATCCCTCATAAGAGACCGTTGGCGAAAGTTGGAAGCAAATTATTGACCTGGTTCGGCAATTGGCTGAGAGGCAGGACACAGAGATTAGTGATAATGGGCAGTTACTCTCATTGGCAGGATGTGACTAGTGGTGTCCTGCAACAATCTGTGTTGGGGCCAAAACAATTAATCATATTTAGTAATGACTTAGATAATGAGATAGAAAGCCACATGTCTAAATTTGCTGATGACAAAGAGACAGGTGGCATTATAAGCAGTGTAGATGGAAGCAGAAATTTACAAAGAGATATTATTAGATTAAGTGAATGGGCAAAATTGTGGTAAATGGATTTCAGTGTAGGCAAAAAACTTTGGACCTAAAAATGATAGAACAAGGTACTTTCCAAATGGAGGGAAAGCTAAAATAGTTGGAGGTTCAAATGGACTTGGGGGTCCAGGTACACAGATCAGTAAAATGTCATGAACAGGTATAGAAAATAATCAAAAAGTCTAATGGAATGCTGGTCTTTATATCCAGAGGACTAGAATACAAGGGGGTAGAAGTCATGCTGCAGCTATACAAAGCTCTGATTAGACCACACCTGGAGTTGCTGTGAGCAGTTCTTGGCATCACATCTTAGGAAGGATATATTTAGCCTTGGAGGGAGTACAGTGTAGGTTTACCAGAATATACCAGGACTCCAAGGGTTAAATTACACAAACTAGGATTATATTCCCTTGAATTTAGAAGGTTAAGGGCTAATTTGATCAAAGTTTTTAAGATATTAAGGGGAACAGACAGAGAGAAACTAATTCCACTGGTTGGAGAATCTAAGGGTGTGAGATATAGGCTAACAGAGCCAGGCTTTTCAGCAGTGAAATTAGGAAACACTGCTAAACACAAAAGCTGGTAAAAGTGTGGAACTCTCTTCTGCAAATGGCAATTGATGCTAAATCAATTGTTCAGTTTGATTCTGAGACTTATTGATTTTTGTTAGCCAGATGTATTAAGGGATATTGGGGCAAAGATGGGAATATGGAGTTAGATTACAGATCAGCCACGATCTCAATGAATGGAAAACCAGACTAAACTGATAAATGGTAACTCCTGTTCCTAAATTCCTATGTTCTCTACTATTCCTCAGAGGTATCTCCACACCTCAAATTCTACCCTCTTGAGCATCCCAGATTTTGATTGCCCCAACAATGATGGCCATTCCATCAGTTGTCAAGACCCAAGGTCTAAAATTTCCTATTTAAACATCTCTGCCTCTCCACCTCTCTTTCCTCCTTCAGGATGCTCAATAAAACTAACCTCTTTGAGTAAGCATTTGGTCATCTGCCTTAATGTCTCCTTATGTAGGTTGTCAAATTTTCTTCGATATCACTCCAGTGAACTGCTTTGGGATGTTTTACTACATTAAAGGCACTATATAAATGCAAGTTGTTGTTGTTATTTTGGTTCTATATACAGTACACACAAGTGGCACCAGCCTTACCCCGCTGAGCAAGATGGAAACACATGATGATGGGTGTCTCTCACTTACCCAGGGTGGATCCTGCGAAGGTAGTTTCCATGGTGTAACTGTGAGCGATTCCCATTTTCCACATCACAATCCGCCCTGTGCCCTCCTTACACTTTTGAACCTTGAACTTGCAGCTCTGGTAGGAGAACTAGCATTAACAGTAATAGTTAGTGATCTGGAGCAGTTAGCGATCTGGTCATTCGCTTGCTCTCTATCTTCCACCGCATTTCCATTATTTACAAAATATTTTTCTCTGCTCCCCATAAACTGCCCACACCACAGAAAGCAAAGCCATTGCACTGCATCATTGGTAAACAGGAGGAATGGGCACTGGGGTTACAGAGCTGACCATGGTGGGCAGTCAGTCCTTTCCGCAGACCAGTGCTTTGGTGGGAGGAGGAGTCAGTGCTCAGATTGGGGATTCTCCCTCCTCACCCAGCCCCACCCGCTCCTCACCCAGCCCCGCCCCCTCCTCACCTCAGCCAGCCCCTCCCTCTCCTCACCTCACCCAGCCCCGCCCGCTCCTCACCCAGCCCCGCCCGCTCCTCACCCAGCCCCGCCCCCTCCTCACCTCAGCCAGCCCCTCCCCCTCCTCACCTCACCCAGCCCCTCCCCCTCCTCACCAACCCCTCACCCAGCCCTTCCCCCTCCTCACCCAGCACCTCCCCCTCCTCACCCAGCACCTCACCCAGCCCCTCCCCCTCCTCACCCAGCCCCTCCCCTTCTCATCCAGCCCCAGAGCCCCTCCCCCTCCTCACCCATGCCCTCCCCCTCCTCACCCATCCCCTCACCTAGCCCCTCCCCTCCTCACCCAGCCCCTCACCTTCCTCACCCAGCCCCTTCCCCAGCCCCTACCCCTCCTCAACCTGTCCCTCCACCTCCTCACCCAACCCCTCATCCTCCTCAACCAGCCCCTCCCCCTCCTCCCCCAGCCCCTCCTTCTCATCCAGCCCCTCAGAGCCCCTCCCCCTCCTCACCCACGCCCTCCCCCTCCTCACCCATCCCCTCACCTAGCCCCTCCCCTCCTCACCCAGCCCCTCACCTTCCTCACCCAGCCCCTACCCCTCCTCAACCTGTCCCTCCACCTCCTCACCCAACTCCTCATCCTCTTCACCCTCCTCACGCCCCTCACCCCCCTCAGCCAGCCCCTCCCCCTCCTCAACCAGTCCCTCACTAAGCCCCTCCTCCTCCTCACCCAGCCCCTCACACTCCTCACCCAGCCCCTCACCCATTACCCCACACCCTCCTCACCCAGCCCCTAACTCTACTCAACCAGCCCCTCACCCTCCTCACCCATTACCTCACACTCCTCACCCTATCCCCCCACCCTTCTCATCCAGCAACCTACCATTCACCCCACACCCCCACCTCAGCCCTGCAGCCCCCTCTCAGCCCTGCACCCTCCCCTCAGCCCCACAACATCCATTCATCCCTGAACCCCCTACTCGGCCCCGCACTCCTCACTCAGCCCCGAACCCCCCACTCAGTCCCGAAACCCCTACTCGGCCCCATATTCCCCATTTGACTCTGAGCCCCCAACTCAGCCCCGAAACCCCCACTCGGCCCCGAAACCCCCACTCGGCCCCACACTCCCCACTCAAACATGAACCTCCCACTCAGCCCTGAAACCCCACTCAGCCCCAAACCCCACTCACCCCCGCAGCCTTCACCATAGCAGAAATCTCCACCTCACTCTGCACCCTCCACTCTCCCTGCATCCTTATCGTCACACCACGCACCCTCCCTCAAGCTGCACTCCCCACACGGCCCCGAACCCCCCATTCGGCTTCCCACCCCCAACTTGGTCTGAAACCCCCCACCCCCCCCCCCCACCCAGCCCTGCACTCCCGACTCGGCCCGGAACCCCCCACTTAGCTCCCCACCCCCAACTCGGCCCAACCACCCCCCAACACTTTGCCCCGCACCCCATTCGGCTCCTCACTCCCCACTTGGGCCCGCACGCCCGACTCGGCCCTGCACTTCCGACTCGACTCGGAACCCCCCCACACTTGGCCCGCACCCCGTTCAGCTCCTCACTCCCTACTCGGTCCTGCACGCCCAACTCGGCCCTGCACTCCCGACTCGACCCGGAACCCCCCCCACACTTGGCCCCGCACCGCGTTCGGCTCCTCACTCCCCACTTGGGCCCGCACACCTCACTCAGTCCCACACCCCCCACTCGGTCCTGCACTCCCCACTCGGTCCCCCACCCCCACTCGACCGCAAACCCCGTTCTATCCCGCACTCCCCACACGGCCTCCCAGCCCCCACTCAGTCCCACACCCCTTCGGCCCTGCACCCCCACTTGGCCCCACACCCCGTTTGGCCCCATACCCCCACCTCGGCTCCCCACCTCTAAGCCCTACACCCTCCTGCTCACACTAAACACCCTCCCCCTCATAATATACACCCTCCCTCAGGCCGCATCCCCCTCCACTCTCCCTGCATCCCACACCGTACCCACCTTGCTTCCCCCATACACCCCCATTCAGCCCCACTGAGCTCACCCCACTCATCCCCAAAACACTGATCACCATCCAGTACCTTGTCAACTGCGTTCTTACTCATCATCAGTGGGAAGACTCTCTCCCAGAATCTCAGTGATGGGATCTCTTTGTTGCTACAGCCGTACATGAAAACGTTGTTTTTCCTGCTGTGCCCATGGAAGTCACAGTAAATGACCACCTCCCGCTCCTCCATCAACCTGGAGGAACAAGTGATAGTCAAGGGATCAACCCTGGTTCAATAAGGAGTGCAGGAGGGCATGCCAGGAGCAGCACCAGGCATACCTAAAAATGAAGTGTCAACCTGGTGAAGCTATAACACAGGACTACTTGTATGCCAAACAACGGAAGCAGCATGTGAGAGACAGAGCTAAGCGATCCCACAACCAACGGATAAGATCGAAGCTCTGCAGTCCTGCCACATCCAGTTGTGAATGGGGCGGACAATTAAACAACTAACAGGAGAAGGTGGCTCCACAAATACCCCCATCCTTAATGATGAGGGAGCCCAGCACATGAATACAGCCTTGGTCCAAACATAGACAAAAGAGCTGAACTCAAGAGGTGAAGTTAGAGTGATTACCATTGATATCAAGGCAGCATTTGACTGAGTATGGCATCAAGGAGCCCTAGCAAAACTGGAGGGAATGGGAATCAGGGGGGAAACTCTCCACTGGCTGGAGTCATACCTAGCGCAAAGGAAGATGGTTGTGCTTTATGGTGGTCAATCATCGCAGTCCAGGACATCACTGCAGGAGTTCCTCAGGGTAGTGTCCTAGGCCCAACCATTTTCAGCTGTTTCATCATTGACCTTCCTTCAATCATAAGGTCAGAAGTGGGGATGTTCGCTGATAATTGCACAATGTTCAGCACCATTCGCGACTCCTCAGATACTGAAGCAGTCCGTGTAGAAATGCAGCAAGACCTGGACAATATCCAGGCTTGGGCTGATAAGCGGAAAGTAACATTCGGGCCACACAAGTGCCAGCACTGACCATTTCAAACAAGAGAGAATCCAATCATCTCCCCTTGATGTTCAACAGCATTACCGTTGCTAAATCCCCCACTATCAACATCCTGGGGGTTACCATTGACCAGAAACTGAACTGGTACCAGGCACATAAATACTGTGGTTACAAGAGCAGGTCAAAGGCTGGGAATTCTGCGGTGAGTAACTCACCTTCTGTCTCCCCAAAGCCTGTCCACCATCTACAAGGCACAAGTCAGGAGTGTGATGGAATACTCTCCACTTGCCTGGAAGGGTGCAACTCCAACGACACTCAAGAAGCTTGAAACCATCCAGGACAAAGCAGCCCGCTTGATTGGCTCCCCATCGACAAACATTCACTGCCTCCACCACCAATGCACAGTGGCAGCAGTGTGTACCATCTACAAGATGCACTGCAGCAATGCAACAAGGCCCCTTCGACAGCACCTTCCAAACTTGTGACCACTGCCACCTAAAAGGACAAGGACAGCAGATGCATGGGAACACCACCACCTGCAAGTACCCCTCCAAGTCACACACCATCCTGACATGGAACTATATCGCCGTTCCTTCACTGTCAAGGAGTCAAAATTCTGTAATTCCCTTCCTAACAGCACTGTGGTGCACATGCCCCAGATGGACGGCAGTGGTTCGAGAAGGCAGCTCACCACTACTTTCTCAAGGGAAATTAGGGATGGGCAATAAATGCTGGCCTGGCCAGTGATGCGCGCATCCCATTAAACAAACTGAAAAGTCAGCACTCCGCCAGACCCCATTCACAGCTCCCTCTCCTCTCTGTACCATCCCCCCCAGCTTGCCATTCACAGCTCCCTCTCCTCTCTTACCATCCCCCCCAGCTTGCCATTCACAGCTCCCTCTCCTCCCGGTACAATCCCCACAAGCTCCCCATTCACAGCTCTCCCTCCTCACATTTAGAATCGCCACCAGCCCTGCATTTGCAGCTCCCTCTCCTCCCGGTACCATCCCCACCAGCTCCCCATTCACAGCTCCCTCTCCTCCTGGTACCATCCCCACCAGATCCCATTCACAGCTCTCCCTCCTCCCGGTATCATTCCCACGAGATCCCCATTCACAGCTCCCTCTCCTCCCGGTACCAACCCCACCAGATCCCCATTCACAGCTCCCTCTCCTCCCGGTACCATCCCTACCAGCTCCCTATTCACAGCTCCCTCTACTCCTGGTACCATCTCCAACAGCTCCCCATTCACAGCTCCCTCTCCTCCTGGTACCATCCCCACCAGCTCCCCATTCACAGCTCCCTCTCCTCCTGGTACCATCCCCACCAGCTCCCCATTCACAGCTCCCTCTCCTTCCGGTACCATCCCCACCAGATCCCATTCACAGCTCTCCCGGTATCATTCCCACCAGATCCCCATTCACAGCTCCCTCTCCCCCCAGTACCAACCCCACCAGCTCCCCATTCACAGCTCTCTCTCCTCCCAGTTCCATCCGCTCCAGCTCCCCATTCACAGCTCCCACACCTCCTGGTACCATTCCCACCAGATCCCCAATCACAGCTCTCTCTCCTCCCAGTACCATCCCCACCAGCTCCCCTTTCACCGCTCCCACTCCTCCCAGTACCAACCCCACCAGCTCCCCATTCAGAGCTCCCACTCCTCCCAGTACCAACCCCTCCAGCTCTCCATTCACAGCTCCCTCTCCTCCCCGTACCATCATCACCAGCTCCCCATTCACAGCTCTCTCTCCTCCCAGTACCATCCCCACCAGCTCCCCATTCACAGCTCCCTCTCCTCCTGGTACCAACCCCACCAGCTCACCATTCACAGCTCCCTCTCCTCCTGGTACCATCCCCTCCAGCTCTCCATTCACAGCTCCCTCTCCTCCTGGTACCAACCCCACCAGCTCCCCATTCACAGCTCCCTCTCCTCCTGGTACCAACCCCACCAGCTCACCATTCACAGCTCCCTCTCCTCCTGGTACCATCCACTCCAGCTCTCCATTCACAGCTCCCTCTCCTCCTGGTACCAACCCCACCAGCTCACCATTCACAGCTCCCTCTCCTCCTGGTACCATCCCCTCCAGCGCTCCATTCACAGCTCCATTTCCTCCCAGTACCAACGCCACCAGCTCCCCATTCACAGCACCCTCTCCTCCTGGTACCAGCCCCACCAGCTCTCCATTCACCCCTACCTCTCCTCCCAGTACCATCCCCACCTACTCCCCATTTGCAGCACCCTCTCCTCCCGGTACCATCCCCACCAGATCCCCATTCACAGCTCCCTCTCCTCCCGGTACCATCCCTACCAGCTCCCTATTCACAGCTCCCTCTACTCCTGGTACCATCGCCAACAGCTCCCCATTCACAGCTCCCTCTCCTCCCGGTACCATCCCCACCAGCTCCCCATTCACAGCTCCCTCTCCTCCCGGTACCATCCCCACCAGCTCCCCATTCACAGCTCCCTCTCCTCCCGGTACCATCCCTACCAGCTCCCTATTCACAGCTCCCTCTACTCCTGGTACCATCGCCAACAGCTCCCCATTCACAGCTCCCTCTCCTCCCGGTACCATCCCCATCAGCTCCCCATTCACAGCTCCCTGTCCTCTCTGTACCTTCCCGATTCACAGCTCCCTCTCCTCCCAGTTCCATCCGCACCAGCTCCCCATTTACAGCACCCTTTCCTCTCTGTACCATCCCCACCAGCTCCCCATTCACAGCTCCCACTCCTCCTGGTACCATTCCCACCAGATCCCCAATCACAGCTCTCTCTCCTCCCAGTACCATCCCCACTAGCTCCCCTTTCACCGCTCCCACTCCTCCCAGTACCATCCCCACCAGATATCCATTCACAGGTCTCTCTTCTCCCAGTACCAACCCCACCAGCTCCCCATTCACAGCTCTCTCCTCCCAGTACCAACCCCACCAGTTCCCCATTCACAGCTCTCTCTCCTCCCGGAACCTTGCCCACCAGATTCCCATTCACAGCTCCCTCTCCTCTCTGTACCATCTCCACCAGATCCCCATTCACAGCTCCCTCTGCTATCTGTACCTTCCCCACCAGCTCCCCATTCACAGCTCCCTCTCCTCCCGGTACCATCGCCACCAGCTCCCCATTCAGAGCTCCCGCTCCTCCCAGTACCAACCCCTCCAGCTCTCCATTCACAGCTCCCGCTCCTCCCCGTACCAACCACACCAGATCCCCATTCACAGCTCCCTCTCCTCCCGGTACCAAGCCCACCAGATCCCCATTCACAGCTCCCTCTCCTCCCAGTACCAACCCCACCCACTCCCCATTCACAGCTCCCTCTCCTGCCAGTACCAACCCCACCCACTCCCCATTCACCGCTCCCTCCCCTCCCGGTACCATCCCCACCAGCTCTCCATTCACAGCTCCCTCTCCTCCTGGTACCATCCTCACCAGATCCCCATTCACAGCTCCCTCCTCCCGGTAGCATCCCCACCAGCTCTCCATTCACAGCTCCCTCTCCTCCCAGTACCATCCCCACCAGATCCCCATTCACAGCTCCCTCTCCTCCCGGTACCAACCCAACCAGCTCCCCATTCACAGCTCCCTCTCCTCCCAGTACCATCCCCACCAGCTCCCCATTCAGAGCTCCCGCTGCTCCTGGTACCATCCACACCAGATCCCCATTCAAAGCTCCCGCTCTTCCCGGTACCATCCCCACCTACTCCCCATTCACAGCTTCCTCTCCTATCTGTACCATCTCCACGAGATTCCCATTCACAGCTCCCTCTCCGCCCTGTACCATCTCCACCAGATCCCCATTCACAGCTCCCTCTCCTCTCTGTACCATCCCCATCTGCTCACTCTCCTCTCCGTACCATCTCCACCAGCTCCCCATTCACTGCTCCCTGTCCACCCAGTAACATCCCCACCAGCCCTGAATTCACAGCTCCGTGTCCTCCTGCTACCATTCCCACCAGATCCCCAATCACAGCTCCCGCTCCTCCTGGTACCATTCCCACCAGCTCCCCATTCACAGCTCCCTTTCCTCTTTGTACCATCCCCACCAGCTCCCCATTCACAGCTCCCACTCCTCCTGGTACCATTCCCACCAGATCCTCAATAACAGCTCTCTCTCCTCCCAGTACCATCCCACCAGCTCGGCATTCACAGCTCCCACTCCTCCTGGTACCATTCCCACCAGATCCCCAATCAGAGCTCTCTCTCCTCCCAGTACCATCCCCACCAGCTCCCCATTCACAGCTCCCACTCCTCCTGGTACCATTCCCACCAGATCCTCAATAACAGCTCTCTCTCCTCCCAGTACCATCCCACCAGCTCGGCATTCACAGCTCCCACTCCTCCTGGTACCATTCCCACCAGATCCCCAATCAGAGCTCTCTCTCCTCCCAGTACCAACCCCAGCAGCTCCATATTCACAGCTCCGTCTCCTCCCGGTACCAACCCACCAGCTCCCCATTCACAGCTCCCTCTCCTCCCGGTACCATTCCCACCGGCTCCCCATTTACAGCTCTCTCTCCTCCCGGTACCATCCCCACCAGCTCCCCATTCACAGCCCCCTCTCCTCCCAGTACCATCCCCAGCAGCTCCCCATTCACAGCTCCCTCTCCTCTCTTTACCATCCCCACCAGCTCCCCATTCACAGCTCCCTCTCCTACCAGTACCAACCCCACCAGCTCCCCATTCACAGCTCCCTCTCCTCCCGGTACCATCCCCACCAGACCCCATTCACAGCTCCCTCTCCTCCCAGTACCATCCCCTCCAGCTCACCATTCACAGCTCCCTCTCCTCCTGGTACCATCCCCACCAGCTCCCCATTCAGAGCTCCTGCTTCTCCCAGTACCAACCCCTCCAGCTCTCCATTCACGGCTCCCTCTCCTCCCGGTACCATCCCCACCAGAACCCCATTCACAGCTCCCTCTCCTCACTGTACCATCTGCACCAGATCCCCATTCACTGCTCCCTCTCCGCCCTGTACCATCTCCACCAGATCCCCATTCACAGCTCCCTCTCCTCTCTGTACCATCCCCATCCGCTCCCTCTCCTCTCTGTACCATATCCACCAGATCCCCATTCACAGCTCCCCCTCCGCCCTGTACCATCTCCACCAGCTCCCCATTCAGAGCTCCCTCTCTTCTTTGTATCATCCCCACCAGCACCCCATTCAAAGCTTCCACTCCTCTCTGTACCATCCCCATTCACCGCTCCCTCTCCTCCCAGTTCCATCCCCAACAGCTCCCCATTCACAGCTCCCTCTCCTCCCAGTACCAACCCCACCAACTCTCCATTCACAGCTCTCTCTCCTCCCAGTACCATCCCCAACAGCTCCCCATTCACAGCTCCCTCTCCTCCCGGTACCATCCCCACCAGATCCCCATTCACAGCTCCCTCTCCTCCCAGTACCATCCCCTCCAGCTCTCCATTCACAGCTCCCTCTCCTCCCGGTACCATCCCCACCAGATCCCCATTCACAGCTCCCTCTCTTCTCCGTACCATCCCCATCTGCTCCCTCTCCTCTCTGTACCATCTCCACCAGATCCCCATTCACAGCTCCCTCTCCGCCCTGTACCATCTCCACCAGATCCCCATTCACAGCTCCCTCTCCTCTCTGTACCATCCCCATCTGCTCCCTCTCCTCTCTGTACCATCTCCACCAGATCCCCATTCACAGCTCCCTCTCCGCCCTGTACCTTCCCCACCAGCTCCCCATTCACAGCTCCCTGTCCATCCAGTAACATCCCCACCAGCCCTGAATTCACAGCTCCGGGTCCTCCTGGTACCATCACCAGCCGCTCCCCAATCACAGCTCTCTCTCCTCCCAGTCCCAACTGCACCAGCTCCCCATTCAGAGCTCCCTCTCTTCTTTGTATCATCCCCACCAGCACCCCATTCAAAGCTCCCGCTCCTCCCAGTTCCATCCCCAACAGCTCCCCATTCACAGCTCCCTCTCCTCCCAGTACCAACCCCACCAGCTCTCCATTCACAGCTCTCTCTCCTCCCAGTACCATCCCCAACAGCTCCCCATTCACAGCTCCCTCTCCGCCCAGTACCATCCTCAACAGCTCCCCATTCACAGCTCCCACTCCTCCCAGTACCAACCCCACCAACTCTCCATTCACAGCTCTCTCTCCTCCCAGTACCATCCCCAACAGCTCCCCATTCACAGCTCCCTCTCCTCCCGGTACCATCCCCACCAGATCCCTCTCCTCCCAGTACCATCCCCTCCAGCTCTTCATTCACAGCTCCCTCTCCTCCCGGTACCATCCCCACCAGATCCCCATTCACCACTCCCTCTCCTATCTGTACCATCTCCACCAGATCCCCATTCACAGCTCCCTCTCTTCTCCGTACCATCCCCATCTGCTCCCTCTCCTCTCTGTACCATCTCCACCAGATCCCCATTCACAGCTCCCTCTCCGCCCTGTACCATCTCCACCAGATCCCCATTCACAGCTCCCTCTCCTCTCTGTACCTTCCCCACCAGCTCCCCATTCACAGCTCCCTGTCCACCCAGTAACATCCCCACCAGCCCTGAATTCACAGCTCCGGGTCCTCCTGGTACCATCACCAGCCGCCCCCCAATCACAGCTCTCTCTCCTCCCAGTCCCAACTGCACCAGCTCCCAATTCAGAGCTCCCTATCTTCTTTGTATCATCCCCACCAGCACCCCATTCAAAGCTCCCGCTCCTCCCAGTTCCATCCCCAACAGCTCCCCATTCACAGCTCCCTCTCCTCCCAGTACCAACCCCACCAGCTCTCCATTCACAGCTCTCTCTCCTCCCAGTACCATCCCCAACAGCTCCCCATTCACAGCTCCCTCTCCGCCCAGTACCATCCTCAACAGCTCCCCATTCACAGCTCCCTCTCCTCTCTGTACCATCCCCATCAGCTCCCCATTCACAGCTCCCTCTCATCCCGGTACCATCCCCACCAGATCCCCATTCACAGCTCCCTCTCCTCTCTGTACCATCCCCACCAGATCCCCATTCACAGCTCCGTCTCCTCCCTGTACCATCTCCACCAGCTCCCCATTCACAGCTCCCTGTCCACCCAGTAACATCCCCACCAGCCCTGAATTCACAGCTCCGTGTCCTCCTGATACCATTCCCACCAGATCCCCAATCACAGCTCCCTCTCCTCCCAGTACCATCCCCACCAGATCCCCATTCACAGCTCCCTCTCCTCCCAGTACCATCCCCTCCAGCTCTCCATTCACGGCTCCCTCTCCTCCTGGTACCATCCCCACCAGCTCCCCATTCAGAGCTCCTGCTTCTCCCAGTACCAACCCCTCCAGCTCTCCATTCACAGCTCCCTCTCCTCCCGGTACCATCCCCAACAGCTCCCCATTCACAGCTCCCTCTCCTCCCGGTACCATCCCCACCAGATCCCCATTCACAGCTCCCTCTCCTCCCAGTACCATCCCCTCCAGCTCTCCATTCACAGCTCCCTCTCCTCCCGGTACCATCCCCACCAGATCCCCATTCACAGCTCCCTCTCCTATCTGTACCATCTCCACCAGATCCCCATTCACAGCTCCCTCTCTTCTCCGTACCATCTCCACCAGATCCCCATTCACAGCTCCATCTCCTCTCTGTACCATCCCCATCTGCTCCCTCTCCTCTCTGTACCATCTCCACCAGATCCCCATTCACAGCTCCCTCTCCGCCCTGTACCTTCCCCACCAGCTCCCCATTCACAGCTCCCTGTCCACCCAGTAACATCCCCACCAGCCCTGAATTCACAGCTCCGGGTCCTCCTGGTACCATCACCAGCCGCCCCCCAATCACAGCTCTCTCTCCTCCCAGTCCCAACTGCACCAGCCCCCCATTCAGAGCTCCCTCTCTTCTTTGTATCATCCCCACCAGCACCCCATTCAAAGCTCACACTCCTCTCTGTACCATCCCCATTCACAGCTCCCGCTCCTCCCAGTACCACCCCACCAGCTCTCCATTCACAGCTCTCTCTCCTCCCAGTACCATCCCCAACAGCTCCCCATTCACAGCTCCCTCTCCGCCCAGTACCATCCTCAACAGCTCCCCATTCACAGCTCCCTCTCCTCCTGGTACCATCCACACCAGTTCCCCATTCACAGCTCCCTCTCCGCCCAGTACCATCCTCAACAGCTCCCCATTCACTGCTCCCTCTCCTCCCAGTACCAACCACACCAGTTCCCCATTCACAGCTCCCTCTCCTCTCTGTACCTTCCCCACCAGTTCCCCATTCACTGCTCCCTCTCCTCCTGGTACCATCCACACCAGTACCCCATTCACTGCTCCCTCTCCTCCCAGTACCAACCACACCAGTTCCCCATTCACAGCTCCCTCTCATCTCTGTATCATCCCCACTCATTCCCTATTAGGAGAGGGGAGGGGAGGGGAGAGGGCGTAGTGGTAATGTCGCTGGACTTGTAGCCAGAGGCTGCTGTTTTGGGGACATGGGTTTGAGTCCCACCACAGCAGATGGTGAAATTTGAATGCAACTAATAAAACCTGAAATTAAAAATCTAGTCTAATGGTGACCATGAAACCATTGTCAATTGTTATAAAAACCCATCAGGTTCCCTGAGTCTTACCTGGTCAGGCCTAAATGTGACTCCAGACCCACAGCTCTCTGAAATGACCCAGCAAGCCACTTAGTTTTTCCAGGGAAGTAGGGATGGGCAATGAATGCTGGTCTAACCAGCGATGCCCACATCCCATGAACAAATGTAAAAGCAAGGTGTGATCTTTCCCATTTCCCACAGAATCCAGTCTCCACCAGTGACACTAGCAGTGCAGGGAGTGTTTGTCTGCATTCTCCCCTTTCAGTCTCTTTAACAGTAAATTAGTGTAAATTCCAAGAGCATGTTTATTTTACACCGGATATGAAGTGGAGCGATGCTACTCAGGGATATGTCACACTCACCTCTGCACCATGTTCCTGGTATGCCAGACACAGGGAAAGGAATCCCGCAGCACTGTCCGGTAGTTCCGGTTCAGATCTCGGCCTGTTAGCGAACAGCGGTAGTTGCCTGTTATCACGCCATCCGGATTCAGCATGGGCACCACTTTAAAGACAAACATATCGCGGAGGAGCCGAGCATCATCGGAGCTACCCAGTATGTGGTCCAGGAACCCCGTCATCACCCACGATCCATTGGTCTCTCCTGGGTGGACTCGGGCTGTCACCACCACTGCCTTCTTGGCAGAGCCGGTCTCCTGGCACCTGGACGGGGAGGTGATGGTCAGCGTGTGAACCATGTTACCAGCCAGGCTGCGGCACAGAACCCGCAGCTTGCAGTACTGGGATTGGATGGGGTCGCTGGCGATGGTTGCTAAGTAACGTTGCAGGTCGGAGTACGTGTACGGATAAGAGTGGGCGAAGTAGCAGGTATCGTTCCTGTGAGGGAACTGGCAGGTCCAGGTGAGCGAGTACAAGCTCCTGCCCTCTTGGTCCAGGTTGTTCTTGTAGTAGCGGATGTCTTTTCCCACCCGGTACCAGCCCACCTGTCTTAGCTGTGCCTCTCGCTCCGAATACAACAGTGGTTTCAAGCCCTGATTGTACAAACTGTTGGATTTCATCAGGTTGACTATGGTAAAACGGTAGGTGACTTCTGGCCGGGTATTCTGGACCCGGAAGTAGTACCATTGTGTGTGCTTGTCTGTGTACAGGTCAGTGCGTAGAGTCAGCTCATACTCGTAGATGCCTCTGGAACAGAGAACAGGCCAGGATAAAAGTGCCTCTCACATTGCTCTCCAAGTAACCATTAGCCCCATTCCCCGCTCCCCCCAGTTATGTACAGTTCCTGTGTGGGTTAAACAGCCTGACCCCAGCTCACCAATGATACTTCCTTCTGTGCATGGGTGGAGACTCCCCTCCCCATCTGTGCTGCAGGGGGTCCAAACAACAGTCAACACCACTCTTGGAACTGAGCAGCAACACCTTTCCAAGGAGAGTGATGGGCTTGGAGCACCAAGGGGAGAAATGTATCGCCTTTAATACCCAGAAAGGCACAATGGAATGCAAATGAAGCTGCCATCGTTTGTGACGGATGAGAATGTCTGAGAATCCCTGAGCTGGTTCTAAAGCCCCAGCCTCTTATGGCTCTGAGAATGAAGTAAGGAGGAAGGCAGGGAATTGCACACATAGGTTAACAGGATATGGGCACAGTACAAATTAAAACTGAGCAGAAATGATGACAGTCCAGCCGGTGGGATGGTGAGGGAAGGGGCTATCAGGACCAATGCAGGTGAAGTTGAGTGAAGAGATCAGGGGTGTGATATTGAGTGGAATATCAGGCTTCTGCCAAAGCAGAAAGTGCACACAACGATCAAACTTACACTCTGACAGCTTTTTGCAGGTTTCCACTCTCAAATCTTGACTCGAATATCAATGTGTTGCAATCTTTGCTGTTCACACCAACAGTGCCGAGACGTATCAGGCCTCGGCGACCTCCAACACGGGAACAGGTGAAGTAAGAACCTTTCCTGGCTGTCAGACCACAAGATGTCAATCAGTCAATGCTACATCGTAAGAATTAAAGGGATGCAGCAGGAATGGCAACAACATGGAATGGGGCCACTCGTCCCCAATAACAACAGGGAATGGAGACACTCAACCCCAAAACCAACTGGGATTGGGTCACTCAACTCCAAAAACAACTGGGAATGGGTCACTCAACCCCAAAACAACTGGGAATGGGTCACTCAACTCCAAAAACAACAGGGAATGGAGACACTCAACCCCAAAAACAACAGGGAATGGGGACACTCAACACCAAAAACAACAGAGAATGGGGCACTCAACCTCAAAAACAACAGGGAATGGGTCACTCAACTCCAAAAACAACTGGGAATGGGTCACTCAACACCAAAACAACGGGGAATGGGTCACTCAACTCAAAAACAACAGGGAATGGGTCACTCAACTGCAAAAACAACAGGGAATGGGGACACTCAACACCAAAAACAACAGAGAATGGGGCACTCAACCTCAAAAACAACAGGGAGTGGGGACAAGAAACTCCAAAACCAACAGGGAATGGGGACACTCAACACCAAAAACAACAGAGAATGGGGCACTCAACCTCAAAAACAACAGGGAGTGGGGACAAGAAACTCCAAAACCAACAGGGAATGGGGACACTCAATCGCAAAAACAACAGGGAATGGGTCACTCAACTCCAAAAACAACTGGGAATGGGTCACTCAACACCAAAACAACGGGGAATGGGTCACTCAACTCAAAAACAACTGGGAATGGGTCACTCAACTGCAAAAACAACAGGGAATGGGGACACTCAACACCAAAAACAACAGGGAATGGGTCACTCAACTCCAAAAACTACTGGGAATGGGTCACTCAACTCCAAAAACAACTGGGAATGGGTCACTCAACTCCAAAAACAACTGGGAATGGGTCACTCAACTCCAAAAACAACAGGGAATGGGGACACTCAACTCCAAAAACAACAGGGAATGGGGACACTCAACCCCAACAACAACAGGGAATGGGGACACTCAACACCAAAAACAACAGAGAATGGGGCACTCAACCTCAAAAACAACAGGGAGTGGGGACAAGAAACTCCAAAACCAACAGGGAATGGGGACACTCAACCGCAAAAACAACAGGGAATGGGGACACTCAACCACAAAAACAACAAGGACTGGGGACACTCAACCCCAAAACTATAGGGAGTGAATCACTCAACCCCTAACACAAAAGGCAATGGCGACACCCAACCCAAATAAACAACAGGGAATGGGGACATTCAAACCCCAAAACAACAGGGAATGGAGACACTCAATGCCAAAAACAACAAGGAATGGGGCCACTCAACCCCAAAACAACGGGGAATGGGTCACTCAACTCAAAAACAACTGGGAATGGGTCACTCAACTCCAAAAACAACAGGGAATGGGGACACTCAACACCAAAAACAACAGGGAGTGGGGACAAGAAACTCCAAAACCAACAGGGAATGGGGACACTCAACCCCAAAAACAACAGGGATTGGGGACACTCAACTCCAAAAACAACTGGGAATGGGTCACTCAACTCCAAAAACAACAGGGAATGGGTCACTCAACTCGAAAACCAACAGGGGATGGGGACACTCAACCCCAAAAACAACAGGGATTGGGGACACTCAACTCCAAAAACAACTGGGAATGGGTCACTCAACTCCAAAAACAACTGGGAATGGGGACACTCAACCCCAAAACCAACAGGGAATGGGGACACTCAACCGCAAAAACAACAGGGAATGGGTCACTCAACTCCAAAAACTACTGGGAATGGGTCACTCAACTCCAAAAACAACTGGGAATGGGGACACTCAACCCCAAAAACAACTGGGAATGGGGACACTCAACCCCAAAAACAACTGGGAATGGGGACACTCAACCCCAAAAACAACAGGGAATGGAGACACTCAACACCAAAAACAACAGAGAATGGGGACACTCAACCTCAAAAACAACAGGGAGTGGGGACAAGAAACTCCAAAACCAACAGGGAATGGGGACACTCAACCGCAAAAACAACAGGGAATGGGGACACTCAACCCCAAAAACAACAGGGAATGGGGACACTCAACCCCAAAAACAACAGGGAATGGGGACACTTAACCCCAAAAACAACAGGGAATGGGGACACTCAACCCCAAAAACAACAGGGAATGGGGACACTCAACACCAAAAACAACAGGGAGTGGGGACAAGAAACTCCAAAACCAACAGGGAATGGGGACACTCAACCCCAAAAACAACAGGGATTGGGGACACTCAACTCCAAAAACAACTGGGAATGGGTCACTCAACTCCAAAAACAACTGGGAATGGGTCACTCAACTCCAAAAACAACTGGGAATGGGTCACTCAACTCCAAAAACAACTGGGAATGGGGACACTCAACCCCAAAACCAACAGGGAATGGGGACACTCAACCGCAAAAACAACAGGGAATGGGTCACTCAACTCCAAAGACTACTGGGAATGGGTCACTCAACTCCAAAAACTACTGGGAATGGGTCACTCAACTCCAAAAACAACAGGGAATGGGGACACTCAAGCCCCGAAAGAACAGGGAATGGGGACACCCAACCCCAAACATAACAGGGAATGGGGACACTCAACCCCCAAAACAACAGGGAGGGAATCACTCAACCCCAAAAACAACAGGGAATAAGTCACTCAACCCCAAAAACACAAGGGGAATGGGGACACTGAATTCCAAAAACAACAGGGAATGTGGACACTTAACCACAAAAACAATAGGGAATGGAGACACATGACCCTAAAAACAATAGGAAATGGAATCACACAACACCAAAAACAACATGGAATGGGGACATTCAAGGGCATTTAAGTGGTCATTGGATAGACATATGGATGAAAATGGAATAGTGTAGGTCAGATGGTTTCACAGGTCGGCGCAACATCGAGGGCCGAAGGGCCTGTACTGCGCTGTAATGTTCTAATCTAATCTTCAACCCCCAAAACAATAGGGAGTGAATCACCTAACCCTGAAAACAAAAGGGAATGGGAACACTCAACCCCAAAAACAACAGGGAATGAGTCACTCAACTCCAAAAACACAACAGGGAATGGAGACACTCAACGCCAAAAGAACAGGGAATGGAGACACTCAACCCCCAAAACAACAGGGAATGGAGACAATCAACCCCCAAAACAACAGGGAATGGAGACACTCAACCCCAAAAACAACAGGGAATGGGTCACTCAACTCCAAAAACAACAGAGAATGAGGACACTCAACTCGAAAAACAACAGGGAATGGGGACACTCAACCCCAAAAACAACAGGGAATGGGGACACTCAACCACAAAAACAACAAGGACTGGGGACACTCAACCCCAAAACTATAGGGAGTGAATCACTCAACCCCTAACACAAAAGGCAATGGCGACACCCAACCCAAATAAACAACAGGGAATGGGGACAACAAACCCCAAAACAACAGGGAATGGAGACACTCAATGCCAAAAACAACAAGGAATGGGGCCACTCAACCGCAAAACAACGGGGAATGGGTCACTCAACTCAAAAACAACTGGGAATGGGTCACTCAACTCCAAAAACAACAGGGAATGGGGACACTCAACACCAAAAACAACAGGGAGTGGGGACAAGAAACTCCAAAACCAACAGGAAATGGGGACACTCAACCCCAAAAACAACAGGGATTGGGGACACTCAAATCCAAAAACAACAGGGAATGGGTCACTCAACTCCAAAAACAACTGGGAATGGGTCACTCAACTCCAAAAACAACTGGGAATGGGGACACTCAACCCCAAAACCAACAGGGAATGGGGACACTCAACCCCAAAACCAACAGGGAATGGGGACACTCAACCGCAAAAACAACAGGGAATGGGTCACTCAACTCCAAAAACTACTGGGAATGGGTCACTCAACTCCAAAAACAACTGGGAATGGGGACACTCAACCCCAAAAACAACAGGGAATGGAGACACTCAACACCAAAAACAACAGAGAATGGGGACACTCAACCTCAAAAACAACAGGGAGTGGGGACAAGAAACTCCAAAACCAACAGGGAATGGGGACACTCAACCGCAAAAACAACAGGGAATGGGGACACTCAACCCCAAAAACAACAGGGAATGGGGACACTCAACCCCAAAAACTACAGAGAATGGGGACACACGACCTCGAAAACAACAGAGAATGGGGACACTCAACCCAAAACAACGGGGAATGGGGACACTCAATGCCCAAAAACAACTGGGATGGGTCACTCAACTCCAAAAACAACTGAGAATGGGGACACTTAACCCCAAAAACAACGGGGAATGGGGACACTCAACCCCACAAAACAACGGGGAACGAGGACAATCAAACCCCAAAAACAACAGGGAATGGGGACACTCAACTCAAAAACAATAGGGAGTGGGGACACTCAACGCCAAAAACAACAGGGAATGGGGACACTCAACCCCAAAAACAACAGGGAATGGGGACACTCAACGCCAAAAACAACAGGGAATGGGGACACTCAACCCCAAAAACAACAGGGAATGGGGACACTCAACCCCAAAAACAACAGGGAATGGGGACACTCAACCCCAAAAACAACAGGGAATGGGGACACTCAACCCCAAAAACAACAGGGAATGGGGACACTCAACCCCAAAAACAACAGGGAATGGGGACACTCAACCCCAAAAACAACAGGGAATGGGGACACTCAACCCCAAAAACAACAGGGAATGGGGACACTCAACCCCAAAAACAACAGGGAATGGGGACACTCAACCCCAAAAACAACAGGGAATGGGGACACTCAACCCCAAAAACAACAGGGAATGGGGACACTCAACCCCAAAAACAACAGGGAATGGGGACACTCAACCCCAAAAACAACAGGGAATGGGGACACTCAACCCCAAAAACAACAGGGAATGGGGACACTCAACCCCAAAAACAACAGGGAATGGGGACACTCAACGCCAAAAACAACAGGGAATGGGGACACTCAACCCCAAAAACAACAGGGAATGGGGACACTCAACCCCAAAAACAACAGGGAATGGGGACACTCAACCCCAAAAACAACAGGGAATGGGGACACTCAACCCCAAAAACAACAGGGAATGGGGACACTCAACCCCAAAAACAACAGGGAATGGGGACACTCAACCCCAAAAACAACAGGGAATGGGGACACTCAACCCCAAAAACAACAGGGAATGGGGACACTCAACCCCAAAAACAACAGGGAATGGGGACACTCAACCCCAAAAACAACAGGGAATGGGGACACTCAACCACAAAAACAACAGGGAATAGGGACACTCAACCACAAAAACAACAGGGAATGGGGACACTCAACCCCCAAAAACAACAGGGAGTGGGGACACTCAACCCCCAAAAACAACAGGGAATGTGGACACTCACCCCCCCAAAAAACAGGGAATGGCGACATTCAAACCCCAAAAACATCAGGGAATGGGGACACTCAACCCCAATAACAACAGGGAATGGGGACACACAACCCCAAAAACACCAGGGAATGGGGATACTCAACCCCCAAAACAACAGGGAATGGGGACACTCAACCCCCAAAACAACAGGGAATGGGGACACTCAACCCCAAAAACAACAGGGAATGGGGACACTCAACCCCAAAAACAACAGGGAATGGGGACACTCAACCCCAAAAACAACAGGGAATGGGGACACTCAACCCCAAAAACAACAGGGAATGGGGACACTCAACCCCAAAAACAACAGGGAATGGGGACACTCAACCCCAAAAACAACAGGGAATGGGGACACTCAACCCCAAAAACAACAGGGAATGGGGACACTCAACCCCAAAAACAACAGGGAATGGGGACACTCAACCCCAAAAACAACAGGGAATGGGGACACTCAGCCCCAAAAACAACAGGGAATGGGGACACTCAACCCCAAAAACAACAGGGAATGGGAACACTCAACCCCCAAAAACAACAGAGAATGGGGACACTCAACCCCCAAAAACAACAGGGAATGGGGACACTCAACCCCCAAAAACAACAGGGAATGGGGACACTCAACCCCAAAAACAACAGGGAATGGGGACACTCAACCCCAAAAACAACAGGGAATGGGGACACTCAACCCCCAAAAACAACAGGGAATGGGGACACTCAACCCCAAACACAACAGGGGATGGAGACACCCAACCCAGAAAATAACAGGAAATGGGGACACTCAACCCCCCAAAATCAGGGAATGGGGACACACAACCCCAAAAACACAACAGGGGATGGAGACACCCAACCCAGAAAATAACAGGAAATGGTGACGCACGACCCCAAAACAACAGGAAATGGGGACACTCAACCCCCCAAAAAACAGGGAATGGGGACACTCAACCCCCCAAAAAACAGGGAATGGGGACACTCAACCACGAAAACACAACAGGGAATGGGGACACTCAACCCCCAAAACAACCTGGAATGGAGACACTCAACCCCAAAATCAACAGGGAATGGAGTCACTCAACTCAAAAAACAAAAGGGAATGGGGACACTGTACCCCCAAAACACAACAGGGACTGGCGACATTCAACTCCAAACACAACAGGGAATGGAGACACCCAACCCAGAAAACAACAGGGAATGGTGACATGCAAACCCCAAAAACAACATGGAATTTAGACACTCAAATCCCAAAATAACAGGGAATGGGGACACTCAGCCCCCAAAACAACAGGGCACTCAACCCCAAAGCAACAAGGAATGGACGCACTCAACACAAAACACAACAGAGAAAGGGGACACTCAACCACTAAAACACGAGGGAATGCAGACACTCAACCCCCAAAACAACAATGAGTCACTCAAGCCCCAAAACAAGAGGGAATGGGGACAAATAACCCCAAAAGAACAGTGAATGGGGACAATCAACCCCCCAAAATCAGGGAATGGGGACACACAACCCCAAAATCAAGAGGGAATGGGTTATTCTACTCCATAAACAACTGGGAATGGGTCACTCAACTCCAAAAACAACTGGGAATGGGTCACTCAACTCCAAAAACAACTGGGAATGGGTCACTCAACCCCCAAAACAACTGGGATGGGTCACTCAACTCCAAAAACAACAGAGAATGGGGACACTCGACCTCGGAAACAACGGTGAGTGGGGACACCAAACCCCAAAACAACGGGATGGGTCACACAACCCCAAAAACAACAGGGAATGGGGACACTCAACCCCAAAAACAGGAAATGGGGACACTCAACCCCAAAAACAAAAGGGAATGGGGACACTCAACCCCCAAAAACAACAGGGAATGGGGACACTCAACCCCCAAAAACAACAGGGAATGGGGATACTCAACCCCCAAAACAACAGGGAATGGGGACACTCAACCCCCAAAACAACAGGGAATGGGGACACTAAACCCCAAAAACAACAGGGAATGGGGACACTCAACCCCAAAAACAACAGGGAATGGGGACACTCAACCCCAAAAACAACAGGGAATGGGGACACACAACCCCAAAAACAACAGGGAATGGGGACACTCAACCCCAAAAACAGGAAATGGGGACACTCAACCCCAAAAACAACAGGGAATGGGAACACTCAACCCCCAAAAACAACAGAGAATGGGGACACTCAACCCCCAAAAACAACAGGGAATGGGGACACTCAACCCCCAAAAACAACAGGGAATGGGGACACTCAGCCCCCCAAAACAACAGGGCCCTCAACCCCAAAGCAACAAGGAATGGACGCACTCAACACAAAACACAACAGAGAAAGGGGAAACTCAACCACTAAAACACGAGGGAATGCAGACACTCAACCCCCAAAACAACAATGAGTCACTCAACCCCCAAAACAAGAGGGAATGGGGACAAATAACCCCAAAAGAACAGTGAATGGGGACAATCAACCCCCCAAATTCAGGGAATGGGGACACACAACCCCAAAATCAAGAGGGAATGGGTTATTCTACTCCATAAACAACTGGGAATGGGTCACTCAACTCCAAAAACAACTGGGAATGGGTCACTCAACCCCCAAAACAACTGGGATGGGTCACTCAACTCCAAAAACAACAGAGAATGGGGACACTCGACCTCGGAAACAACGGTGAGTGGGGACACCAAACCCCAAAACAACGGGATGGGTCACACAACCCCAAAAACAACAGGGAATGGGGACACTCAACCCCAAAAACAGGAAATGGGGACACTCAACCCCAAAAACAAAAGGGAATGGGGACACTCAACCCCCAAAAACAACAGGGAATGGGGACACTCAACCCCAAAAACAGGAAATGGGGACACTCAACCCCAAAAACAACAGGGAATGGGGACACTCAACCCCAAAAACAGGAAATGGGGACACTCAACCCCAAAAACAAAAGGGAATGGGGACACTCAACCCCCAAAAACAACAGGGAATGGGGACACTCAACCCCCAAAAACAACAGGGAATGGGGATACTCAACCCCCAAAACAACAGGGAATGGGGACACTCAACCCCCAAAACAACAGGGAATGGGGACACTCAACCCCCAAAACAACAGGGAATGGGGACACTCAACCCCAAAAACAACAGGGAATGGGGACACTCAACCCCAAAAACAGGAAATGGGGACACTCAACCCCAAAAACAACAGGGAATGGGAACACTCAACCCCCAAAAACAACAGAGAATGGGGACACTCAACCCCCAAAAACAACAGGGAATGGGGACACTCAACCCCCAAAAACAACAGGGAATGGGGACACTCAACCCCCAAAAACAACAGGGAATGGGGACACTCAACCCCCAAAAACAACAGGGAATGGGGACACTCAACCCCCAAAAACAACAGGGAATGGGGACACTCAACCCCAAACACAACAGGGGATGGAGACACCCAACCCAGAAAATAACAGGAAATGGGGACACTCCACCCCCCAAAATCAGGGAATGGGGACACACAACCCCAAAAACACAACAGGGGATGGAGACACCCAACCCAGAAAATAACAGGAAATGGTGACGCACGACCCCAAAACAACAGGAAATGGGGACACTCAACCCCCCAAAAAACAGGGAATGGGGACACTCAACCCCCCAAAAAACAGGGAATGGGGACACTCAACCACGAAAACACAACAGGGAATGGGGACACTCAACCCCCAAAACAACCTGGAATGGAGACACTCAACCCCAAAATCAACAGGGAATGGAGTCACTCAACTCAAAAAACAAAAGGGAATGGGGACACTGTACCCCCAAAACACAACAGGGACTGGCGACATTCAACTCCAAACACAACAGGGAATGGAGACACCCAACCCAGAAAACAACAGGGAATGGTGACATGCAAACCCCAAAAACAACATGGAATTTAGACACTCAAATCCCAAAATAACAGGGAATGGGGACACTCAGCCCCCCAAAACAACAGGGCACTCAACCCCAAAGCAACAAGGAATGGACGCACTCAACACAAAACACAACAGAGAAAGGGGACACTCAACCACTAAAACACGAGAGAATGCAGACACTCAACCCCCAAAACAACAATGAGTCACTCAACCCGCAAAACAAGAGGGAATGGGGACAAATAACCCCAAAAGAACAGTGAATGGGGACAATCAACCCCCCAAATTCAGGGAATGGGGACACACAACCCCAAAATCAAGAGGGAATGGGTTATTCTACTCCATAAACAACTGGGAATGGGTCACTCAACTCCAAAAACAACTGGGAATGGGTCACTCAACCCCCAAAACAACTGGGATGGGTCACTCAACTCCAAAAACAACAGAGAATGGGGACACTCGACCTCGGAAACAACGGTGAGTGGGGACACCAAACCCCAAAACAACGGGATGGGTCACACAACCCCAAAAACAACAGGGAATGGGGACACTCAACCCCAAAAACAGGAAATGGGGACACTCAACCCCAAAAACAAAAGGGAATGGGGACACTCAACCCCCAAAAACAACAGGGAATGGGGACACTCAACCCCCAAAAACAACAGGGAATGGGGATACTCAACCCCCAAAACAACAGGGAATGGGGACACTCAACCCCCAAAACAACAGGGAATGGGGACACTAAACCCCAAAAACAACAGGGAATGGGGACACTCAACCCCAAAAACAACAGGGAATGGGGACACTCAACCCCAAAAACAGGAAATGGGGACACTCAACCCCAAAAACAACAGGGAATGGGAACACTCAACCCCCAAAAACAACAGAGAATGGGGACACTCAACCCCCAAAAACAACAGGGAATGGGGACACTCAACCCCCAAAAACAACAGGGAATGGGGACACTCAACCCCCAAAAACAACAGGGAATGGGGACACTCAACCCCAAACACAACAGGGGATGGAGACACCCAACCCAGAAAATAACAGGAAATGGGGACACTCAACCCCCCAAAATCAGGGAATGGGGACACACAACCCCAAAACAACAGGAAATGGGGACACTCAACCCCCCAAAAAACAGGGAATGGGGACACTCAACCCCCCAAAAAACAGGGAATGGGGACACTCAACCACGAAAACACAACAGGGAATGGGGACACTCAACCACGAAAACAACCTGGAATGGAGACACTCAACCCCAAAATCAACAGGGAATGGAGTCACTCAACTCAAAAAACAAAAGGGAATGGGGACACTGTACCCCCAAAACACAACAGGGACTGGCGACATTCAACTCCAAACACAACAGGGAATGGAGACACCCAACCCAGAAAACAACAGGGAATGGTGACATGCAAACCCCAAAAACAACATGGAATTTAGACACTCAAATCCCAAAATAACAGGGAATGGGGACACTCAGCCCCCCAAAACAACAGGGCACTCAACCCCAAAGCAACAAGGAATGGACGCACTCAACACAAAACACAACAGAGAAAGGGGACACTCAACCACTAAAACACGAGGGAATGCAGACACTCAACCCCCAAAACAACAATGAGTCACTCAACCCGCAAAACAAGAGGGAATGGGGACAAATAACCCCAAAAGAACAGTGAATGGGGACAATCAACCCCCCAAATTCAGGGAATGGGGACACACAACCCCAAAATCAAGAGGGAATGGGTTATTCTACTCCATAAACAACTGGGAATGGGTCACTCAACTCCAAAAACAACTGGGAATGGGTCACTCAACCCCCAAAACAACTGGGATGGGTCACTCAACTCCAAAAACAACAGAGAATGGGGACACTCGACCTCGGAAACAACGGTGAGTGGGGACACCAAACCCCAAAACAACGGGATGGGTCACACAACCCCAAGAACAACAGGGAATGGGGACACTCAACCCCAAAAACAGGAAATGGGGACACTCAACCCCAAAAACAAAAGGGAATGGGGACACTCAACCCCCAAAAACAAAAGGGAATGGGGACACTCAACCCCCAAAAACAACAGGGAATGGGGACACTCAACCCCCAAAAACAACAGGGAATGGGGATACTCAACCCCCAAAACAACAGGGAATGGGGACACTCAACCCCCAAAACAACAGGGAATGGGGACACTCAACCCCCAAAACAACAGGGAATGGGGACACTCAACCCCAAAAACAACAGGGAATGGGGACACTCAACCCCAAAAACAGGAAATGGGGACACTCAACCCCAAAAACAACAGGGAATGGGAACACTCAACCCCCAAAAACAACAGAGAATGGGGACACTCAACCCCCAAAAACAACAGGGAATGGGGACACTCAACCCCCAAAAACAACAGGGAATGGGGACACTCAACCCCCAAAAACAACAGGGAATGGGGACACTCAACCCCAAACACAACAGGGGATGGAGACACCCAACCCAGAAAATAACAGGAAATGGGGACACTCAACCCCCCAAAATCAGGGAATGGGGACACACAACCCCAAAAACACAACAGGGGATGGAGACACCCAACCCAGAAAATAACAGGAAATGGTGACGCACGACCCCAAAACAACAGGAAATGGGGACACTCAACCCCCCAAAAAACAGGGAATGGGGACACTCAACCCCCCAAAAAACAGGGAATGGGGACACTCAACCACGAAAACACAACAGGGAATGGGGACACTCAACCCCCAAAACAACCTGGAATGGTGACACTCAACCCCAAAATCAACAGCGAATGGAGTCACTCAACTCAAAAAACAAAAGGGAATGGGGACACTGTACCCCCAAAACACAACAGGGACTGGCGACATTCAACTCCAAACACAACAGGGAATGGAGACACCCAACCCAGAAAACAACAGGGAATGGTGACATGCAAACCCCAAAAACAACATGGAATTTAGACACTCAAATCCCAAAATAACAGGGAATGGGGACACTCAGCCCCCCAAAACAACAGGGCACTCAACCCCAAAGCAACAAGGAATGGACGCACTCAACACAAAACACAACAGAGAAAGGGGACACTCAACCACTAAAACACGAGGGAATGCAGACACTCAACCCCCAAAACAACAATGAGTCACTCAACCCGCAAAACAAGAGGGAATGGGGACAAATAACCCCAAAAGAACAGTGAATGGGGACAATCAACCCCCCAAAATCAGGGAATGGGGACACACAACCCCAAAATCAAGAGGGAATGGGTTATTCTACTCCATAAACAACTGGGAATGGGTCACTCAACTCCAAAAACAACTGGGAATGGGTCACTCAACCCCCAAAACAACTGGGATGGGTCACTCAACTCCAAAAACAACAGAGAATGGGGACACGCGACCTCGGAAACAACGGTGAGTGGGGACACCAAACCCCAAAACAACGGGATGGGTCACACAACCCCAAAAACAACAGGGAATGGGGACACTCAACCCCAAAAACAGGAAATGGGGACACTCAACCCCAAAAACAAAAGGGAATGGGGACACTCAACCCCCAAAAACAACAGGGAATGGGGACACTCAACCCCCAAATACAACAGGGAATGGGGACACTCAACCCCAAAAACAACAGGGAATGGGGACACTCAACCCCCCAAAAAACAGGGAATGGGGACATTCAAACCCCAAAAACACCAGGGAATGGGGACACTCAACCCCAAAAACAACAGGGAATGGGGACACTCAACCCCAAAAACAGGAAATGGGGACACTCAACCCCAAAAACAACAGGGAATGGGAACACTCAACCCCCAAAAACAACAGGGAATGGGGACACTCAACCCCAAAAACAACAGGGAATGGGGACACTCAACCCCCCAAAACAACAGGGAATGGGGACACTCAACCCCCCAAAACAACAGGGAATGGGAACACTCAACCCCAAAAACAACAGGGAATGGGGACACTCAACCCCAAAAACAACAGGGAATGGGGACACTCAACCCCAAAAACAACAGGGAATGGGGACACTCAACCCCAAAAACAACAGGGAATGGGGACACTCAACCACTAAAACACGAGGGAATGCAGACACTCAACCCCCAAAACAACAATGAGTCACTCAAGCCCCAAAACAAGAGGGAATGGGGACAAATAACCCCAAAAGAACAGTGAATGGGGACAATCAACCCCCCAAAATCAGGGAATGGGGACACACAACCCCAAAATCAAGAGGGAATGGGTTATTCTACTCCATAAACAACTGGGAATGGGTCACTCAACTCCAAAAACAACTGGGAATGGGTCACTCAACTCCAAAAACAACTGGGAATGGGTCACTCAACCCCCAAAACAACTGGGATGGGTCACTCAACTCCAAAAACAACAGAGAATGGGGACACTCGACCTCGGAAACAACGGTGAGTGGGGACACCAAACCCCAAAACAACGGGATGGGTCACACAACCCCAAAAACAACAGGGAATGGGGACACTCAACCCCAAAAACAGGAAATGGGGACACTCAACCCCAAAAACAAAAGGGAATGGGGACACTCAACCCCCAAAAACAACAGGGAATGGGGACACTCAACCCCCAAAAACAACAGGGAATGGGGATACTCAACCCCCAAAACAACAGGGAATGGGGACACTCAACCCCCAAAACAACAGGGAATGGGGACACTAAACCCCAAAAACAACAGGGAATGGGGACACTCAACCCCAAAAACAACAGGGAATGGGGACACTCAACCCCAAAAACAACAGGGAATGGGGACACACAACCCCAAAAACAACAGGGAATGGGGACACTCAACCCCAAAAACAGGAAATGGGGACACTCAACCCCAAAAACAACAGGGAATGGGAACACTCAACCCCCAAAAACAACAGAGAATGGGGACACTCAACCCCCAAAAATAACAGGGAATGGGGACACTCAACCCCCAAAAACAACAGGGAATGGGGACACTCAGCCCCCCAAAACAACAGGGCCCTCAACCCCAAAGCAACAAGGAATGGACGCACTCAACACAAAACACAACAGAGAAAGGGGAAACTCAACCACTAAAACACGAGGGAATGCAGACACTCAACCCCCAAAACAACAATGAGTCACTCAACCCCCAAAACAAGAGGGAATGGGGACAAATAACCCCAAAAGAACAGTGAATGGGGACAATCAACCCCCCAAATTCAGGGAATGGGGACACACAACCCCAAAATCAAGAGGGAATGGGTTATTCTACTCCATAAACAACTGGGAATGGGTCACTCAACTCCAAAAACAACTGGGAATGGGTCACTCAACCCCCAAAACAACTGGGATGGGTCACTCAACTCCAAAAACAACAGAGAATGGGGACACTCGACCTCGGAAACAACGGTGAGTGGGGACACCAAACCCCAAAACAACGGGATGGGTCACACAACCCCAAAAACAACAGGGAATGGGGACACTCAACCCCAAAAACAGGAAATGGGGACACTCAACCCCAAAAACAAAAGGGAATGGGGACACTCAACCCCCAAAAACAACAGGGAATGGGGACACTCAACCCCCAAAAACAACAGGGAATGGGGATACTCAACCCCCAAAACAACAGGGAATGGGGACACTCAACCCCCAAAACAACAGGGAATGGGGACACTCAACCCCCAAAACAACAGGGAATGGGGACACTCAACCCCAAAAACAACAGGGAATGGGGACACTCAACCCCAAAAACAGGAAATGGGGACACTCAACCCCAAAAACAACAGGGAATGGGAACACTCAACCCCCAAAAACAACAGAGAATGGGGACACTCAACCCCCAAAAACAACAGGGAATGGGGACACTCAACCCCCAAAAACAACAGGGAATGGGGACACTCAACCCCCAAAAACAACAGGGAATGGGGACACTCAACCCCCAAAAACAACAGGGAATGGGGACACTCAACCCCCAAAAACAACAGGGAATGGGGACACTCAACCCCAAACACAACAGGGGATGGAGACACCCAACCCAGAAAATAACAGGAAATGGGGACACTCCACCCCCCAAAATCAGGGAATGGGGGACACACAACCCCAAAAACACAACAGGGGATGGAGACACCCAACCCAGAAAATAACAGGAAATGGTGACGCACGACCCCAAAACAACAGGAAATGGGGACACTCAACCCCCCAAAAAACAGGGAATGGGGACACTCAACCCCCCAAAAAACAGGGAATGGGGACACTCAACCACGAAAACACAACAGGGAATGGGGACACTCAACCCCCAAAACAACCTGGAATGGAGACACTCAACCCCAAAATCAACAGGGAATGGAGTCACTCAACTCAAAAAACAAAAGGGAATGGGGACACTGTACCCCCAAAACACAACAGGGACTGGCGACATTCAACTCCAAACACAACAGGGAATGGAGACACCCAACCCAGAAAACAACAGGGAATGGTGACATGCAAACCCCAAAAACAACATGGAATTTAGACACTCAAATCCCAAAATAACAGGGAATGGGGACACTCAGCCCCCCAAAACAACAGGGCACTCAACCCCAAAGCAACAAGGAATGGACGCACTCAACACAAAACACAACAGAGAAAGGGGACACTCAACCACTAAAACACGAGAGAATGCAGACACTCAACCCCCAAAACAACAATGAGTCACTCAACCCGCAAAACAAGAGGGAATGGGGACAAATAACCCCAAAAGAACAGTGAATGGGGACAATCAACCCCCCAAATTCAGGGAATGGGGACACACAACCCCAAAATCAAGAGGGAATGGGTTATTCTACTCCATAAACAACTGGGAATGGGTCACTCAACTCCAAAAACAACTGGGAATGGGTCACTCAACCCCCAAAACAACTGGGATGGGTCACTCAACTCCAAAAACAACAGAGAATGGGGACACTCGACCTCGGAAACAACGGTGAGTGGGGACACCAAACCCCAAAACAACGGGATGGGTCACACAACCCCAAAAACAACAGGGAATGGGGACACTCAACCCCAAAAACAGGAAATGGGGACACTCAACCCCAAAAACAAAAGGGAATGGGGACACTCAACCCCCAAAAACAACAGGGAATGGGGACACTCAACCCCCAAAAACAACAGGGAATGGGGATACTCAACCCCCAAAACAACAGGGAATGGGGACACTCAACCCCCAAAACAACAGGGAATGGGGACACTAAACCCCAAAAACAACAGGGAATGGGGACACTCAACCCCAAAAACAACAGGGAATGGGGACACTCAACCCCAAAAACAGGAAATGGGGACACTCAACCCCAAAAACAACAGGGAATGGGAACACTCAACCCCCAAAAACAACAGAGAATGGGGACACTCAACCCCCAAAAACAACAGGGAATGGGGACACTCAACCCCCAAAAACAACAGGGAATGGGGACACTCAACCCCCAAAAACAACAGGGAATGGGGACACTCAACCCCAAACACAACAGGGGATGGAGACACCCAACCCAGAAAATAACAGGAAATGGGGACACTCAACCCCCCAAAATCAGGGAATGGGGACACACAACCCCAAAACAACAGGAAATGGGGACACTCAACCCCCCAAAAAACAGGGAATGGGGACACTCAACCCCCCAAAAAACAGGGAATGGGGACACTCAACCACGAAAACACAACAGGGAATGGGGACACTCAACCACGAAAACAACCTGGAATGGAGACACTCAACCCCAAAATCAACAGGGAATGGAGTCACTCAACTCAAAAAACAAAAGGGAATGGGGACACTGTACCCCCAAAACACAACAGGGACTGGCGACATTCAACTCCAAACACAACAGGGAATGGAGACACCCAACCCAGAAAACAACAGGGAATGGTGACATGCAAACCCCAAAAACAACATGGAATTTAGACACTCAAATCCCAAAATAACAGGGAATGGGGACACTCAGCCCCCCAAAACAACAGGGCACTCAACCCCAAAGCAACAAGGAATGGACGCACTCAACACAAAACACAACAGAGAAAGGGGACACTCAACCACTAAAACACGAGGGAATGCAGACACTCAACCCCCAAAACAACAATGAGTCACTCAACCCGCAAAACAAGAGGGAATGGGGACAAATAACCCCAAAAGAACAGTGAATGGGGACAATCAACCCCCCAAATTCAGGGAATGGGGACACACAACCCCAAAATCAAGAGGGAATGGGTTATTCTACTCCATAAACAACTGGGAATGGGTCACTCAACTCCAAAAACAACTGGGAATGGGTCACTCAACCCCCAAAACAACTGGGATGGGTCACTCAACTCCAAAAACAACAGAGAATGGGGACACTCGACCTCGGAAACAACGGTGAGTGGGGACACCAAACCCCAAAACAACGGGATGGGTCACACAACCCCAAGAACAACAGGGAATGGGGACACTCAACCCCAAAAACAGGAAATGGGGACACTCAACCCCAAAAACAAAAGGGAATGGGGACACTCAACCCCCAAAAACAAAAGGGAATGGGGACACTCAACCCCCAAAAACAACAGGGAATGGGGACACTCAACCCCCAAAAACAACAGGGAATGGGGATACTCAACCCCCAAAACAACAGGGAATGGGGACACTCAACCCCCAAAACAACAGGGAATGGGGACACTCAACCCCCAAAACAACAGGGAATGGGGACACTCAACCCCAAAAACAACAGGGAATGGGGACACTCAACCCCAAAAACAGGAAATGGGGACACTCAACCCCAAAAACAACAGGGAATGGGAACACTCAACCCCCAAAAACAACAGAGAATGGGGACACTCAACCCCCAAAAACAACAGGGAATGGGGACACTCAACCCCCAAAAACAACAGGGAATGGGGACACTCAACCCCCAAAAACAACAGGGAATGGGGACACTCAACCCCAAACACAACAGGGGATGGAGACACCCAACCCAGAAAATAACAGGAAATGGGGACACTCAACCCCCCAAAATCAGGGAATGGGGACACACAACCCCAAAAACACAACAGGGGATGGAGACACCCAACCCAGAAAATAACAGGAAATGGTGACGCACGACCCCAAAACAACAGGAAATGGGGACACTCAACCCCCCAAAAAACAGGGAATGGGGACACTCAACCCCCCAAAAAACAGGGAATGGGGACACTCAACCACGAAAACACAACAGGGAATGGGGACACTCAACCCCCAAAACAACCTGGAATGGTGACACTCAACCCCAAAATCAACAGCGAATGGAGTCACTCAACTCAAAAAACAAAAGGGAATGGGGACACTGTACCCCCAAAACACAACAGGGACTGGCGACATTCAACTCCAAACACAACAGGGAATGGAGACACCCAACCCAGAAAACAACAGGGAATGGTGACATGCAAACCCCAAAAACAACATGGAATTTAGACACTCAAATCCCAAAATAACAGGGAATGGGGACACTCAGCCCCCCAAAACAACAGGGCACTCAACCCCAAAGCAACAAGGAATGGACGCACTCAACACAAAACACAACAGAGAAAGGGGACACTCAACCACTAAAACACGAGGGAATGCAGACACTCAACCCCCAAAACAACAATGAGTCACTCAACCCGCAAAACAAGAGGGAATGGGGACAAATAACCCCAAAAGAACAGTGAATGGGGACAATCAACCCCCCAAAATCAGGGAATGGGGACACACAACCCCAAAATCAAGAGGGAATGGGTTATTCTACTCCATAAACAACTGGGAATGGGTCACTCAACTCCAAAAACAACTGGGAATGGGTCACTCAACCCCCAAAACAACTGGGATGGGTCACTCAACTCCAAAAACAACAGAGAATGGGGACACGCGACCTCGGAAACAACGGTGAGTGGGGACACCAAACCCCAAAACAACGGGATGGGTCACACAACCCCAAAAACAACAGGGAATGGGGACACTCAACCCCAAAAACAGGAAATGGGGACACTCAACCCCAAAAACAAAAGGGAATGGGGACACTCAACCCCCAAAAACAACAGGGAATGGGGACACTCAACCCCCAAATACAACAGGGAATGGGGACACTCAACCCCAAAAACAACAGGGAATGGGGACACTCAACCCCCAAAAAACAGGGAATGGGGACATTCAAACCCCAAAAACACCAGGGAATGGGGACACTCAACCCCAAAAACAACAGGGAATGGGGACACTCAACCCCAAAAACAGGAAATGGGGACACTCAACCCCAAAAACAACAGGGAATGGGAACACTCAACCCCCAAAAACAACAGGGAATGGGGACACTCAACCCCAAAAACAACAGGGAATGGGGACACTCAACCCCCCAAAACAACAGGGAATGGGGACACTCAACCCCCCAAAACAACAGGGAATGGGAACACTCAACCCCAAAAACAACAGGGAATGGGGACACTCAACCCCAAAAACAACAGGGAATGGGGACACTCAACCCCAAAAACAACAGGGAATGGGGACACTCAACCCCAAAAACAACAGGGAATGGGGACACTCAACCCCAAAAACAACAGTGAATGGGGACATTCAACCCCAAAAACAACAGGGAATGGGGACACTCAACCCCACAATCAAGAGGGAATGGGTGATTCTACTCCATAAACAACTGGGAATGGGTCACGCAACCCCCAAAACTACTGGGATGGGTCACTCAACTCCAAAAACAACAGAGAATGGGGACACTCGACCTCGAAAACAACGGTGAGTGGGGACACCAAACACCAAAACAACGGAGAATGGGGACACTCAATGCCCAAAACAACTGGGATAGGTCACACAACCCCAAAAACAACAGGGAATGGGGACACTCAACCCCAAAAACAGGAAATGGGGACACTCAACCCCAAAAACAACAGGGAATGGGGACACTCAACCCCCAACAACAACAGGGAATGGGGACACTCCACCCCCCAAAACAACAGGGAATGGGGACACTCAACCCCCAAAAACAACAGGGAATGGGGACACTCATGCCCCAAAAACAACAGGGAATAATGACACTCAACCCCAAAAACAACAGGGAATGGGGACATTCAACCCCCCAAAAAACAGGGAATGGGGACACTCAACCCCAAAAACACCAGGGAATGGGGACACTCAACCCCAAAAACACCAGGGAATGGGGACACTCAACCCCAAAAACACCAGGGAATGGGGACACTCAACCCCAAAAACACCAGGGAATGGGGACACTCAACCCCAAAAACACCAGGGAATGGGGACACTCAACCCCAAAAACAGGAAATGGAGACACTCAACCCCAAAAACAGGAAATGGGGACACTCAACCCCAAAAACAGGAAATGGGGACACTCAACCCCAAAAACAACAGGGAATGGGAACACTCAACCCCCAAAAACAACAGGGAATGGGGACACAGAACCCCAAAAACAACAGGGAATGGGGACACTCAACCCCAAAAACAACGGAGAATGGGTCACTCAACCCCCAAAACAACGAGGAATGTGTCACTCAACCCCCAAAACAACTGGGATGGGTCACTCAACCCCAAAAACAACAGGGAATGGGGACAATCAACCCCAAAGACAACAGGGAATGGGGACACTCAACCCCAAAAACAACAGGGAATGGGGACACTCAACCCCCCAAAAAACACGGAATGGGGACATTCAAACCCCAAAAACACCAGGGAATGGGGACACTCAACCCCAAAAACAACAGGCAGTGGGGACACTCAACCCCAAAAACAGGGAATGGGGACATTCAAACCCCAAAAACAGCAGGGAATGGGGACACTCAACCCGAAAAACAACAGGGAATGGGGACACTCAACCCCAAAAACAGGAAATGGGGACACTCAACCCCAAAAACAACAGGGAATGGGGACACTCAACCCCCAAAAACAACAGGGAATGGGGATATTCAAACCCCAAAAACACCAGGGCATGGGGACACTCAACCCCCAAAACAACAGGGAATGGGGACAGTCAACCCCAAAAACAACAGGGAATGGGGACACTCAACCCCAAAAACAACAGGGAATGGGGACACTCAACCCCAAAAACAACAGGGAATGCGGCACTCAACCCCAAAAACAACAGGGAATGGGGACACTCAACCCCCAAAAACAACAGGGAATGGGGACACTCAACCCCCAAAAACAACAAGGAATGGGGACACTCAACCCCTAAAACAACAGGGAATGGGGACACTCAACCCCAAAAACAACAGGGAATGGGGACACTCAACCCCAAAAACAACAGGGAATGGGGACACTCAACCCCAAAAACAATAGGGAATCGGGACACTCAACCCCAAAAACAACAGGGAATGGGGACACTCAACCCCCAAAAACAACAGGGAATGGGGACACTCAACCCCAAAAACAACAGGGAATGGGGACACTCAACCCCCCAAAAAACAGGGAATGGGGACATTCAAACCCCAAAAACACCAGGGAATGGGGACACTCAACTTAAAAACATCAGGGAATGGGGACACTCAACCCCAAAAACAACAGGGAAAGGAGACACTCAACCCCCCAAAAAACAGGGAATGGGGACATTCAAACCCCAAAAACACCAGGGAATGGGGACAGTCAACCCCAAAAACAACAGGGAATGGGGACACTCAACCCCAAAAACAACAGGGAATGGGGACACTCAACCCCAAAAACAACAGGGAATGGGGACACTCAACCCCAAAAACAACAGGGAATGGGGACACTCAACCCCAAAAACAACAGGGAATGGGGACACTCAACCCCAAAAACAACAGGGAATGGGGACACTCAACCCCAAAAACAACAGGGAATGGGGACACTCAACCCCCCAAAAAACAGGGAATGGGGACATTCAAACCCCAAAAACACCAGGGAATGGATTAGACTCAACCCCAAAAACAACAGGGAATGGGTACACTCAACCACGAAAACAGGAAGTGGGGACACTCAACCCCCAACAAAACAGGGAATGGGGACTTTCAAACCCCAAAAACACCAGGGAATGGGGACACTCAACCCCAAAAACAACAGGGAATGGGGACACTCAACCCCAAAAACAGGGAATGGGGACTTTCAAACCCCAAAAACACCAGGGAATGGGGACACTCAATCCCAAAAACAACAGGGAATGGGGACATTCAACCCCAAAAACAGGAAATGGGGACACTCAACCCCAAAAACAACAGGGAATGGGGACATTAAACCCCCAAAAACAACAGGGAATGGGGACACTCAACCCCCCAAAAAACAGGGAATGGGGACATTCAAACCCCAAAAACACCAGGGAATGGGGACACTCAACCCCAAAAACAACAGGGAATGGGGACACTCAACCCCAAAAACAAGAGGGAATGGGTTATTCTACTCCAAAAACAACTGGGAATGGATCACTCAACTCCTAAAACAACTGGGAATGGGTCACTCAACTCCAAAAACTACAGAGAATGGGGACACTCGACCTCGAAAACAACAGAGAATGGGGACACTCAACCCCAAAAACAACGGGGAATGGGTCACTCAACCCCCAAAACAACTGGGATGGGTCACTCCACTCCAAAAACAACAGAGAATGGGGACACTCGACCTCGAAAACAACAGAGAATGGGGACACTCAATGCCCAAAACAACTGGGATGGGTCACTCAACGCCAAAAACAACAGGGAATGGGGACACTCAACCCCAAAAACAGGAAATGGGGACACTCAACCCCCAAAAACAACAGGGAATGGGGACACTCAACCCCCAAAAACAACAGGGAATGGGGACACTCAACCCCCCAAAAAACAGGGAATGGGGACATTCAAACCCCAAAAACACCAGGGAATGGGGACACTCAACCCCAAAAACAACAGGGAATGGGGACACTCAACCCCAAAACCAGGAAATGGGAACACTGAACCCCCAAAAACAACAAGGAATGGGAACACTGAAACCCCAAAAACAACAGGGAATGGGGACACTCAACCCCAAAAACAACAGGGAATGGGGACACTCAACCCCAAAAACAACAGGGAATGGGGACACTCAACCCCAAAAACAACAGGGAATGGAGTCACTCAACTCAAAAAACAACAGGGAATGGAGTCACTCAACTCAAAAAACAACAGGGAATGGGGACACTGTTCCCCAAAAATAATAGGCAACGGGGACACTCATGCCCCAAAAACAACTGCGAATGGGAACACTCAACCCCAAAAACAACAGGGAATGGGGACACGCAAACCCCAAAGACAACATGGAATTTGGACACGCAAATCCCAAAATACCAGGGAATGGGGACACTCAGCCCCCCAAAACAACATGGCACTCAACCCCAAAGCAACAGGGAATGGAGACACTCAACGCAAAACACAACAGAGAAAGGGGACACTCAACCACTAAAACAACAATGAGTCACTCAACCCCCAAAACAACAGGGAATGGGGACACTCAACCCCAAAAACAACAGGGAATGCAGACACTCAACCCCCAAAACAACAATGAGTCACTCAAGCCCCAAAACAAGAGGGAATGGGGACAAATGACCCCAAAAGAACAGTGAATGGGGACAATCAACACCAAAAACAACAGGGAACGCAGACACTCAACCCCAAACACAACAGGGGATGAAGACACCCAACCCAGAAAATAACAGGGAATGGGGACACTCAACCCCCCAAAATCAGGGAATGGGGACACACAACCCCAAAAACAACAGGGAATGGGGACACTCAACCCCCAAAACAACTGGGAATGGGGACAGTCAACCCCAAAAACAACAGGGAATGGGGACACTCAACCCCCCAAAAACAGGGAATGGGGACACTCAACCACTAAAACACAACAGGGAATGCAGACACTCAACCCCCAAAACAACCTGGAATGGGGACATTCAACCCCAAACACAACAAGGAATGCAGACACCCAACCCAGAAAACAACAGGGAATGGTGACATGCAAACCCCAAAAACAACATGGAATTTGGACAGTCAAATCCCAAAATAACAGGGAATGGGGACATTCAGCCCCCCAAAACAACAGGGCACTCAACACCAAAGCAACAGGGAATGGAGACACTCAACGCAAAACACAACAGGGAATGGGGACACTCAACCTCGAAAACAACAGAGAATGGGTCACTCAACCCCAAAACAACGGGGAATGGGTCACTCAACCCCCAAAACAACTGGGATGGGTCACTCAACCCCCAAAACAACAGAGAATGGGTTATTCTACTCCAAAAACAACTGGGAATGGGTCACTCGACTCCAAAAACAACTGGGAATGGGTCACTCAACTCCAAAAACTACAGAGAATGGGGACACTCGACCTCGAAAACAACAGAGAATGGGTACACTCAACCCCCAAAACAACTGGGATGGGTCACTCAACCCCCAAAACAACAGAGAATGGGGACACTCGACCTCGAAAACAACGGTGAGTGGGGACACCCAACCCCAAAGCAACGGGGAATGGGGACACTCAATGCCCAAAACAACTGGGATGGGTCACGCAACTCCAAAAACAACAGAGAATGGGGACACTCAACCCCAAAAACAGGAAATGGGGACACTCAACCCCAAAAACAGGAAATGGGGACACTCAACCCCAAAAACAACAGGGAATGGGGACACTCAACCCCAAAAACAACAGGGAATGGGGACACTCAACACCCAAAAACAACAGGGAATGGGGACACTCAACCCCCAAAAACAACAGGGAATGGGGACACTCAACCCCCAAAAACAACAGGGAATGGGGACACTCAACCCCCCAAAAAACAGGGAATGGGGACACTCAACCCCAAAAACACCAGGGAATGGGGACACTCAACCCCAAAAACAACAGGGAATGGGGACACTCAACCCCCCAAAAAACAGGGAATGGGGACATTCAAACCCCAAAAACACCAGGGAATGGGGACACTCAACCCCAAAAACAACAGGGAATGCAGACACTCAACCCCCAAAACAACAATGAGTCACTCAACCCCCAAAACAACAGGGAATGGGGAACAATGACCCCAAAAGAAGAGTGAGTGGGGACAATCAACCACAAAACAACAGGTAACGCAGACACTCAACCCCAAACACAACAGGGGATGGAGACACCCAACCCAGAAAATAACAGGAAATGGTGACGCACGACCCCAAAACAACAGGAAATGGGGACACTCAACCCCCCAAAAAACAGGGAATGGGGGCACTCAACCCCCCAAAAAACAGGGAATGGGGACACTCAACTCAAAAAACAAAAGGTAATCGGGACAGTGTACCCCAAAAACAACAGGGAATGGGGACACTGTACCCCAAAAACAACAGGGAATGGGGACACTCAACCCCAAAAACAACAGGGAATGGGGACACTCAACCCCAAAAACAACAGGGAATGGGGACACTCAACCCCAAAAACAACAGGGAATGGGGACACTCAACCCCAAAAACAACAGGAAATGGGGACACTCAACCCCCCAAAAAACAGGGAATGGGGACACTCAACCCCCCAAAAAACAGGGAATGGGGACACTCAACCACTAAAACACAACAGGGAATGGGGACACTCAACCCCCAAAACAACCTGGAATGGGGACATTCAACCCCAAACACAACAAGGAATGCAGACACCCAACCCAGAAAACAACATGGAATTTGGACACTCAAATCCCAAAATAACAGGGAATGGGGACATTCAGCCCCCCAAAACAACAGGGCACTCAACCCCAAAGCAACAAGGAATGGACACACTCAACGCAAAACACAACAGAGAAAGGGGACACACAACCACTAAAACACGAGGGAATGCAGACACTCAACCCCCAAAACAACAATGAGTCACTCAACCCCCAAAACAACAGGGAATGGGGAACAATGACCCCAAAAGAACAGTGAATGGGGACAATCAACACCAAAAACAACAGTTAACGCAGACACTCAACCCCAAACACAACAGGGGATGGAGACACCCAACCCAGAAAATAGCAGGGAATGGGGACACTCAACCCCCCAAAAAACAGGGAATGGGGACACTCAACTCAAAAAACAAAAGGTAATCGGGACACTGTACCCCCAAAAACAACAGAGAATGGGGACACTGTACCCCAAAAACAACAGGGAATGGGGTCACTCAACCCCAAAAACAACAGGGAATGGGGACACTCAACCCCAAAAACAACAGGGAATGGGGACACTCAACCCCAAAAACAACAGGGAATGGGGACACTCAACCCCCCAAAAAACAGGGAATGGGGACACTCAACCCCCCAAAAAACAGGGAATGGGGACACTCAACCCCCCAAAAAACAGGGAATGGGGACACTCAACCACTAAAACACAACAGGGAATGCAGACACTCAACCCCCAAAACAACCTGGAATGGGGACATTCAACCCCAAACACAACAAGGAATGCAGACACCCAACCCAGAAAACAACAGGGAATGGTGACATGCAAACCCCAAAAACAACATGGAATTTGGACAGTCAAATCCCAAAATAACAGGGAATGGGGACATTCAGCCCCCCAAAACAACAGGGCACTCAACCCCAAAGCAACAAGGAATGGACACACTCAACGCAAAACACAACAGAGAAAGGGGACACTCAACCACTAAAACATGAGGGAATGCAGACACTCAACCCCCAAAACAACAATGAGTCACTCAACCCCCAAAACAAGAGGGAATGGGGACAAATGTCCCCAAAAAACAGAGAATGGGGACACTCAACCACAGAAACAACAGGGAAGGCAGACACTCAACCCCAAACACAACAGGGAATGGGGAAAAATGACCCCAAAAACAAGAGGGAATGGGTTATTCTACTCCAAAACCAAAAAGGAACGGGGACATTCAACCCCCAACACAACAAGGGTGGGGACACCCAATCCAAAAAACAACAGGGAATGGAGACACCCATGCCAAAAAACAACAGGGAATGTTGACACACGACCCAAAAAACAACAGTGAATGGGGCACTCAACCCCCAAAACAATAGGGAGTGAATCACTCAACCCCAAAAACAACAGGGAATGGGGACACACAAACCGCAAAATAACAGGGAATGGGGACACTCAAACCCCAAAGTAACAGGGAATGGGGACACACAACCACAAAAACAACAGGGAATGTGTACACTCAACCTCAAAAAGAACAGGGAATGAGTTACTCAACTCCCAAAAACAATAGGGAATGGAGACACTCAATCCCAAAAATAACAGGGAATGGGGACACTCAACCCCAAAAACAACAGGGAATGGGGACACTCAACCCCAAAAACAACAGGGAATGGGGACACTCAACCCCCCAAAAAACAGGGAATGGGGACACTCAACCCCCCAAAAAACAGGGAATGGGGACACTCAACCACTAAAACACAACAAGGAATGCAGACACCCAACCCAAAAACAACAGGAAATGAAGACACTCAACCTCAAAAAGAACAGGGAATGGGCACACTGTACCCTAAGAACAACAGGGAATGGGACACTCAACCCCGAAAACAACAGGAAATGGGGACACTCAACCCCGAAAACAACAGGAAATGGGGACACTCAACCCCAAAACAATAGGGAATGTGGACACTCAACCTCAAAAAGAACAGGGAATGGGCACACTGTACCCCAAAAACAACAGGGAATGGAGTCACTCAACCCCCAAAACACAACAGGGAATTGGGGACACACAACCCCAAAAACAACAGGGAATGTGTACACTCAACCTCAAAAAGAACAGGGAATGGGCACACTGTACCCCAAAAACAACAGGGAATGGGACACTCAACCCCGAAAACAACAGGAAATGGGGACACTCAACCCCAAAACAATAGGGAATGTGGACACTCAACCTCAAAAAGAACAGGGAATGGGCACACTGTACCCCAAAAACAACAGGGAATGGAGTCACTCAACCCCCAAAACACAACAGGGAATGGGGACACACAACCCCAAAAACAACAGGAAATGGGGACACTGTACCCTAAAAACAACAGGGAATGGGACACTCAACCCCGAAAACAACAGGGAATGAGGACACTCAACCCCAAAACAATAGGGAATGTGGACACTCAACCTCAAAAAGAACAGGGAATGGGGACACTCAACCCCCAAAACAACAGGAGTGAATCACAACACCAAAAACAACAGAGAATGGGGACTGTAAACCCCAAAACAACAGGGAATGAGTCACTCAACCCCCAAAACACAACAGGGAATGGAGACACCCAACCCCAAAAACAACAGGGAATGGGACACTCAACCCCCAAAACAACAGGGAATGGGGACAAATTACCCCAAAAAAACAAGAGGAAATGGGTCATTCAACTCCAAAAACAGAAAGGAATGGGGACATTCAACTCCAAAAACAGCAGAGAATGGGGACACACAACCCCAAAAAACAAAAGGGAATGGGGGCACTCAACCCTAAAACCAACAAGGAATGGGGACTGTCTACCTCCAAAACAACAGGGAATGGGGACACTGAACCCCAAAAACAACAGGCAATGAGTCACTCAACCCCCAAAGCACAACAGAGAATGGGGACACACAACCCCAAAAACAACAGGAAATGGGGACACTGTACCCTAAAAACAACAGGGAATGGGACAGTCAACCCCAAAAACAACAGGGAATAGGACAGTCAACCCCGAAAACAACAGGGATTAGGGACACTCAACCCCAAAACACAACAGGGAATGGTGACACTGAACTCCAAAACACAACAGGGAATGGTGACACTGAACTCCAAAAACAACAGGGAGTCACGCAACCCCCAAAACACAACAGGGAATGGGGACACACAACCCCAAAAACAACAGGGAATGGGGACACTCAACCCCAAGACAACCTGGAATGGAGACACTCAACCCCAAAAACAACAGGGAATGGGGACACTGTACCCTAAAAACAACAGGGAATGGGACACTCAACCCCGAAAACAACAGGGAATGGGGACACTCAACCCCAAAACAACAGGGAATGTGGTCAGTGAACCCCAAACACAACAGCAAATGTGGACACTCATCCTCAAAAACAACAGGGAATGTGGTCACTCAATCCCAAAAACAACAGGGAATGGAGACACTAAACCCCCAAGACAACAGGGAATGGGGACACTAAACCCCCAAGACAACAGGGAATGGGGACACTCAACCCCCAAAACAACAGGGAATGGGGACACTCAACCCCCCAAAACAACAGAGAGTAGGGACACTCAATCCCCAAAACAATAGGGAATGGGGACACTCAACCACACAAACAACAGGGTATGGGGGATGGGGGTCTGACAGTGAGGTCAGTGATTTGAGGAATTTTCATCCTGATTTCCAGGATCAGAGATCTCGACCCAAGGTTCAGCCAAAAAGGGAGTAGTCACCTTGAGATGAGGAAATGGAGGTCTCCCAGGGTGCACGAGGTAAAGGCAGCAACAATTATAACAAACATCCCAATCTGCTTCACAGAAGCATCATCAAATATAAATGGAAACCAAAACAGAGAGATCCATTAGGAAGTTTGATCGAAAGCTTTGTGATAGGGATACGTTTTAAGCAGAGGGAAGTAGAGGTTTTTTTTTGAGTGAATTCTAGTGCAGGGGGTCTGGGGGTCTAGGCAGTTTGAAGCAAGATCACCTACACAGAGGTGAAAAGAGGGATCAACAAATGATTATAGTTATAAGAATGGATAGTTTCGGGAGGATGGGTTGTAGGCCTGGAGGTATTAGAGATAGCGAGGGAAAAGACAAGGATGAAAATTTTAAATTGCCACCATTGGAAGCACAAAAAGCCGAAGTATGTTAGCGAGCAAAATGGTGATGGGCGAATGGGATCTGGTGCCATTTAGAATATGAGTAGCAGAGCTTTGGATCTGATAAGTTTACAGAGGGTGGAAAATAGGAGATGGTCAGGAGTGCATTGGAATAGTCAAGTCTCGAGGTAACAAAGGCCTGGATGAGGGTTTCACAGGCTGGTTCAGCCTTAAACAGTTGCCAGGGAGAATCAGGTTAAGGATTAGAGTTTGTGGCAGGGGCTGAAGACAATGTTTAATTGGAGGAATTAGTAGCTCACCCAGGACTGGATGTCAGGTGAACAGTCTGACAACACCGAAGCAGTGAAGGGGTTGAGGGAAGTGGTGGTGGGTAGAGTTGGGTGTTGTCACTGTACACGTGGAAAGTGATCCCATGTCTTCAGATGGACAGCACACAGATGAGGAAAAGGAGGAAAAGCATAGATCCTTGGGGGACACCAGCGGCAACGGTGCGAGAGTGGGAAGAGAAGCCATTGCAGGTGATTGTCTAGTTACAATTGGATAGATAAGAATGGAACCAGGTGAGAGCAGTCTCATCCAGCTAGACGACGGTGGAGAGGTGTTGGAGGAGGATGATGTGGTTAACCGTGTGAAAGGCTGTAGACAGGTCAAGTAGGACGAGGAGGTTTAGATTACAACAGTCACAGTCACATAGGATGTAGTTTGTCACTGTGATAAGAGCTGATTCAGTTTTGCGAAAATGGTCTAAACCCCACTGGAGAGATTCAAACATGGAGATGGAGGAAAGATTTAGGAAATGGAGCTTGGAGATGGGGTGATAGTTCTTCGGAATAGAGAAGGGGGTGATTTGAAAGGAAGGGGACAGTACCTGAAACAAGAGGAACCATTTGCAATATCAAATATGGAAGGCAAATGGGTGGCTCGCCATTTAGTGGGATAGGGCTGAGGGAGCAGGGGGTGGGTCTCTTGGACAAGATGAGCTCAGAGAGGGCATGGGGGAGATAGGAGGAGATCTAAGTAAAGGAGGGGTCTCACCCCAAGAACAAAGGTCAGGGAATGGGCGGTGGATAGGGTCTTGCCCCGAGAACAGACTGAAGTAGTCTCACCCCGAGAACAGCAGGAAATGGGGAAGGAGTCTTGCCAAAAGGGAGGGAGGGAAGGACTTGCATTTATATAGCGCTTTTCACAACCACTGGATCACCTACACACAGCAAACTCCCACAAACAGCAATATGATAATGACCACAGAATCATCGAATCACAAAATATTTACAGAAGACCACCATTGGGTCCGTCATGTCCATGCCAGCTCTCTACAAGAGCAACTCAGCTAGTCGCACTCCCCCGCCTTTCCCTCGTAGCCCGGCAACTTTTTTCTCTTCAGATAATTATCCAGTTCTCTTTTGAAAGCCTTGACTGAATCTGCCTTCACCACACTCTCGGGCAGTGCATTCCGGATCCAAACCACTCGCTGTGTAAAAAGGTTTTCCTCATGTCACTGCTGCTGTCAATCACCTTAAACTGGTGTCCTTTGGTTCTCGACCCTTCTGCCAACAGGAACAGTTTCGCTATCTATTCTGTCCGGACCCCTCATGATTTTGAACACCTTTATCAAATCTCCTCTCAACTTGCTCTTCTCCAAGGAGAACAGTTCCAACTTCTCCAACCTATCCTCATAACTGAAATTCCTCATCCCTGGAACCAACCTCGTAAATCTTTCTGCACCGTCTCTAATGCTTTAACATCCTTCCTAAAGTGCGATGCCCAGAACTGGACACAATACTCCAGTTGAGGCCGAACCAGTGTTTTATACAGGTTTATCACAACTTTCTTGTTTTTGTACTCTATGCCCTTATTTATAAAGCCCAGGATTCCATATGTTTTATTAACCACTTTCTCAACCTGCCCTGCAACCTTCAATGATTTGTGCAAATATACCCCCAGGTCCCTCTGCTCTGCATCCCCTTTACAATTGTATCCTTTACTTTATATGCTTCTCCTCGTTCTTCCTACCAAAACGAATCACCTCACAATGTTCTCTATTAAATTTTATCTGCCACTTTTCTGCTCATTCCACCAGCCTATGTCCTTTCGAAGTTTATCACTATCCTCCTCACAGTTCACAATACTTCAAAGATTTGTGTCATCCACAAATTTTGAAATTGTGCCCTGTACACTCAAGTCTACGTCACTAGAAATGGTGTGGCTGGTTTCCACTTGTCACCTCCCAACTGACCACAGATAGTGTTTTTGTTTAGTGTTTTAGCCCCTGTGCTTTGTTGACCAAATAAAGAGACAGTGACAGGTTTTCTCATGAGTTTAAACAGAAGATTTATTGAAACATAATCACCCGAAATGTTCACAACATCACCCATGCATGCACTCACTCGCTCATACACACTCAAGAAAATTTAGATAGAAGGTAAAGGGTAAGAGGTGTTAAGAGTTCAAGGTGTAAAAACCTGCTGTTTTTAGGAAAGACCTGTGGGATTCTCTTTCCTGTCTCTCAGCCAATTTCATATCCGTGTTCTACTGTCCCTTTTATTCCATGGGCTCTAACTTTGCTGACAAGCCTGTTGTGGCACTTTATCAAATGCCTTTTGGAAGTTCATGGACACCACATCAACCACATTACCCTCATCAACCCTCCCTGTTCCCTATTCAAAAAACTCAAGATACTCAAACATGATTTGCCTTTACCAGATCCATGCTGGCTTTCCTTAACTAATCCACATTTGTCCAAATGACTGTTCATGTTATCCCGAATTATCATTTCTAAAAGCTTACTCACCACCGAGGTTAAACTGACTAGCCTGTATTTGCTGGGCTTGTCCTTACACTCTTTTTTTTTTGAAGTGGGTGCAATATTTGCAATTCTCCAGTTCTCTGGCACCATATCTAAGGAGGATTGGAAGATTATGGCCAGTGCCACTGCAATTGCCACCCTCACTTCCCTCAGTATCCTTGGATGCATCTCATCTGGTCCTGGTGATTTATCAACTTTAAGTACAGCCAGCCTGTCTAACGCCTCCTCTTTATCAATTTTTAGCAATGTCTCAATGACCTCCTCTTTCACCATGACTTGGGCAGCATCTTCTTCCTTTGGAAAAGACAGATGCAAGCGACTCATTCAGTACCACAGCCATGCCCCCTGCCTCCATGAGTAAATCCCCTTTTAGGTTCCTAATCATCCCCATTCCTCCTTTGACTATTTATATGCCTATAGAAGACCTTTAGATTCCCTTTTATGTTCTCTGCCAGTGTCTACTCATACTCTGTCTTCGCTTCTCTTATTTGTTTTTATACTTCCTGTTTGAACTTTCTATATTCAGCCTAGGTTCTCAATTGTATTAACCACCTGACAGCTATCATATGCACCTTTTCTCTGCTTCATCTTACTCTTTACCTTTTTCTTCATCTAGGGAGCTCTGGATTTGTTTGCCCTACCTTTCCCCCTCGCGGGAATGTACCTTAACTGGACCCGAACTATCTCCTCTTTAAAAGCAGCCCATTGTTCAGTTACTTTTACTTGTTCAATTAGGACGGTGTACACCTGAACCGTGCTGGGGCCTGTGTTCTAGCGAGCTGCATAACTAGGGAAGTGGAAAGGGTTTTAAACTGAATAGTGGGGGCAAGGGATCAAATTTGGGAAGATATGGTAAATCAAGGAGTAGAGACAAGGCAAGAGAGGAAGGTATTAATATCGGAAATGATAAACAGACTATGACAGGAATGGACAGAGTGTACAAATCTAAGCGTAAATCAACAGATAAGGCTAGAGGTTACAAAAATAATAAAAGGACAAAACTAAAGGCTCTGTATCTGAATGCACGTAGCATTCGAGAAAACAGATGAACTGAGAGCACAAATAGAAATAAATAAGTACAATCTGAAGGCCATTTCAGAGACATAGCTGCAGGGTGACATGGATTGGGACCTGAATATTGAAGGGTACATGAGATTTAGGAAGGACAGGAAGCTAGGAAAAGGTGAAGGGGTGGCTCTGTTAATTAATGACCTAAGTTCAGGAAACCAGGATGGAGAAGCAGTTTGGGTAGAGATAAGAAATCATAAAGGCAAGAAGTCACTTGTGGGAGTGGTATACAGGCCACCCAACACTAACCACACTGTAGGATGGGCTATAAAGGAAAAAATAATGGCAGCTTGTCAGAAAGGTACAGAGATAATTATGGTGGATTCTAACCTACATATAGACTGGAAAAATCAGATGGGCAGAGATAGCCTAGACGAGGAGTACATAGAATGTTTTCAGGATAATTTCTTGGAACAGTACGTTCTGAAGCCAACCAGAGAGTATCTTTCAGCACACCATTAACATACTGTTTGCCTTTGCTCCATGACCTTCTGGTCAGTTATTCTCTGTGACCCTGTCCTATCAACACCTTGCCTTTTGTTATCACTTGTCCCACCCCCACTTTATTTGCTTAAAACCAATTACATTTCTAATATTTGCCAGTTCTGATGAAGGGTCACTGACCTGAAACATTAACTCTGCTTCTCTCTCCACAGATTCTGCCAGACCTGCTGAGTATTTCCAGCATTTCTTGTTTTTATTTCAGATTTCTAGCATCTATTTTGACTTTATTTTAGTGTTTAATTCACTGCCACTTCTCTTCCAGGAATGCCTACCTTGAAGAAGTTCTGCTCTTCTCTCCGACTGGATTTTCGTTTGTCTCTTTTACCTTGTTCACCTTTATTGCTTTCTATTTCCCTCCTGATGTTTGATAAAGTGTCTACAAAACTCGTTTTCACGGCCACATCTCCTTCCTCAGTGACTGTCTCCGGCTCCGACTTATTCCATGTGGATTCCAACTGAAGTTTCATCCTTCATGTTTTGAATCCACCCAGGATTACAGGTATCTCCGAGAAATACAACATTCCTCGGACTGCTGTTCTCGCTGCATCCTGAGATCCACACTCAGTGCTATGCGCCGCCACATGTACACACTGGACCTCTCTCTCCAGCAGCACTGCCTCACTTTATCTCAAAGCTGTTCTACTCCGCAGTTTCATTTCATCCTTCGTCTCATCCGTCGCATGAACAAAAAACTTTTTTTCTTCCTTTCAGGTGTTAAGGAACACAAGCTCCTGCAGCTGATGGGGACTAATGCCCCTCCAGATCCTTCATCCCCTTCACTTCCCTCTGACCCCACCCCTTCTGATCTGACCCCTTGCCATGGATTCACTACACCCTCTGACCTCCCCCTCTCTGATGCTGAATGTCCTGTACTCAGCAATACTCAGTTTTATCCCCTTACGCCCCCACCTCAATGACTTTCACGCTCGGTATGACGTTGAGCTCTTCTTCATTCGCCTTCGTCTCCGGGCTCACTTCTTTGACCAGGAGTCCTCTCCCCGACCAGCAGACCCATTTGCCCGCCTCCAGCATTCTCCCTCCACCTGGACCCCTCACTCTGGCCTTTTACCCGCTCTTGATCTTTTCATTGAAAACTGTCAGCAAGACATTGGCCGTCTCAATTTCTCTGCCCCCCTCACTCACTCTAACCTGCCTCCCTCTGAACTTGCTGCACTCCGTTCTCTCAGGTCTAACCCCAACATTGTCATCAAACGTGCAGACAAGGGTGGTGCTGTTGTTGTATGGTGTACCTTGCAGAAGCTCAACGCCAACTCTCAGACACTTCTTCCTACCTCCCTCTGGACCATGACCCCACCACCAAACATCAAGTGACTGACAACAGGACTGTCACTGACTTCATCTCCTCTGGAGATCTTCCCTCTACAGCTTCCAACCTCATAGATCCGCAACCCCGGACAGCCCGCTTCTACCTCCTTCCCAAAATCCACTAACAGGACTGTCCCGGCAGAACCATCGTTTCAGCCTGTTCCTGCCCCACTGAACTTATTTCTTCCTATCTTGACTCTATCTTTTCTCCCCGGTCCAGTCTCTTCCCACCTACATCCGTGACTCTTCTGATGCCCTACGTCATTTTGACAATTTCCAGTTTCCTGGCCCCAACTGCCTCCTCTTCACTATGGACATCCAATCTCTCTACACCTCCATCCCCCACCAGGATGGTTTGAGGACTCTCCACTTCTTCCTTGAACAGAGGCCCAACCAGTCCGCATCCACCGCCACCCTCTTCCACCTGGCTGAACTTGTTCTCACATTGAACAATTTCTCCTTCAACTCCACTCACTTCCTTCAAGTAAAAGGTGTTGCTATGGGTACCCGCATGGGTCCCAGTTATGCCTGTCTTTTTGTGGGATATGTCGAAGATTCCTTGTTCCAGTCCTACTCAGGCCCCCTCCCCCAACTCTTTCTCCGTACATTGATGACTGTATCGGTGCCGTTTCCTGCTCCCGCCCCGAACTGGAAAAACTTTATCAACTTTGCTTCCAATTTCCACCTTTCTCTCACCTTTACATCTCCGACACTTCCCTTCCCTTCCTCGACTTCTCTGTCTCCATCTCTGGGGATAGGTTGTCTACTAATATTCATTATAAGCCCACCAACTCTCACAGCTACCTCGACTGCACTTCTTCACACCCTGCCTCCTGTAAGGGCTCCATTCCATTCTCCCAGTTTCTCTGTCTCCGTGCATCTACTCTGATGATGCAACCTTCCACGACAGCACTTCAGATATGTCTTCCTTTTTCCTCAACCAAGGATTCTCCCCACTGTGGTTGACAGGGCCCTCGACCTTGTCCAGCCCATTACCCGCACCTCTACCCTCACACCTTCCCCTCACTTCCAGAACCGCGACAGGGTTCCCCTTGTCCTCACTTTCCACCCTACCAGCCTCCACATCCAAAGGATCATCCTCTGCTATTTCTGTCACATCCAGCGTGATGCCACTACCATATGTTTCTTCCCCTCCCCTCCCGTCAGCATTCCGAAGGGATCATTCCCTCCGTGACACCCTGGTCCACTCCTCCATTACCTCCACCACCTCGTCCCCATCCTACAGCACCTTCCCCTGCAAGCGCAGCAAGTGTAATTCCTGCCCATTTACCTCCTCTCTCCTCACTATCCAAGGCGCCAAACACTCCTTTCAGGTGAAGCAGCGATTTACTTGCACTTCTTTCAATGTTGTATCCTGTATTCGCTGATCACAATGTGGTCTCCTCTATATTGGGCAGACCAAAAGCAGACTGGGTGACCGCTTTGCGGAACTCGTCCGCTCAGTCTGAAAGCATGACTCCGAGCTTCCAGTTGCTTCCCATTTCAACACACTCCCCTGCTCACATCTCTGTCCTGGGCTTGCTGCAGTGTTACAGTGAACATCAATGCAAGCTCGAGGAACAGCATCTCATTTACTGATTAGGCACGCTACAGCCTACTGGACTGAACATTGAGTTCAATAATTTCAGAGCATGACGGGTCCCCATTTTTATTGTTAGTTATTTTTTCTTTTTTATTGTTTATTATTTTTATTTGTTTACTTTATTTTAGTTTGTTTCATCATTCATTTTTTTACCAGGTGCCGACCCACTTTTTTTTCATGTTTGTGCCTTGGGTGTTTATGTTAATTTTAATGTCCATTAACACCCTCTCTGCGCTAACACTTTGTCTTTCAGTACACCATTAACATACCGTTTGCCTTTGCTCCATGACCTTCTGGTCAGTTGTTCTATGTGACCCTCTTTCCAATCAATACCTTGCCTTGTGTTATCTGTTGCCCCACCCCTGCTTTATTCGCTTAAAACCTATTATATTTCTAACATCTGCCAGTCACTGACCTGAAAAGTTACCTTTGCTTCTCTCTCCACACATGCTGCCAGACCTTCTGAGTATTCCCAGCATTTCTTGTTTTTATTTCAGATTTATGTCACCTGCAGTATTTTGCTTTTATTATACCAGACCTGACATTGTGCAACCAGATAGGATTAATTAATGACCTCATAGTTAAGGCGCCCCTAGGTAGCAGCGATCATAATATGATTGAATTTTACAGTCAGTTTGAGGGAGAGAAGAGTGGGTCCAAGTCAAGCATTTTAAACTTAAATAAGGGCAATAATGAGTGCATGAAATCAGAGCTAGCTAAAGTAAACTGGCAAATTAGGTTAAGGGATGTCAATAGCGATGCAGTGGCAGACATTTAAGGGGATATTTCAGAATACACAGAATAGATATATTTCAACAAGAAATAAAAATTCCATGGTTAAATGAAACAGTTAAAGATTTAAGAAATTTAAAGAAAAAGCCTATAATTGTGCAAAGATGGGTAGGCAGATCAGAAGATTGGACAGAATATAAAAAACAGCAAAGAATGACTAAAAGATTGATAAGGAAGGTAAAATTAGAGTACAAGAGAAAGCTAGCTAGAAATATAAAGACAGATAATAAGAGTTTCTATAGATATTTAAAAAAGAAAACAGTTAACAAAGTGAACGTTGGTCCTATAGAAAATGAGTTTGGGGCATTAATAATGGATAATCAGGAGATGGCAGATGAATTGAACAGATATTTAGCATCAGTTTTCACTATAGAGCACACAAGTAACATCCCAGAATTAGCTGTAAGTCAGGAAATAGAAGGGAGGGAGGAACTCAAGATAATTACAATCACCAGGGAAGTGGTACCGAACAAATTGCTGGAGCTGCGGGCTGACAAGTCCCCAGGTCCTGATGGACTTCATCCTAGGGTGTTAAAAGAAGTGGCTAGTGAGATAGTTGACGGGTTAGTTTTAATTTTCCAAAATTCCCTAGATTCAGGGAAGGTTCCGCTGGACTGAAAAATAGAAAATGTAACTCCTTAATTCAAAGAGGGAGGGAGAGAGAATGCAGGCAACTACAGGCTAGTTAGCTTAACATCTGTCTTAGAAGATAGGTAGAGGCAATGTGGTTTTGTGAAAGGGAAATCATGTTCAACCAATTTATTGGAGTTCTTTGAGGGAGTTACATGTGCTGTGGATGAAGGGGAACCAGTGGATGTATTGCACTTAGATTTCCAGAAGGTGCCACATCAAAGGTTATTGCAGAAAATAAAAGCTCATGGTGTACGGGGTAACATATTAGCATGGATAGAAGATTGGCTAGCTAACAGGAAACAGAGAGTAGGCATAAATGGGTCATTTTTCTGGTTGGCAAGATGTAATGAGTGATGTGCCACAGGGATCTGTGCTGGGTCCTCAACTTTTTACAATTCATATAAATGACGTAGATGAAGAGACCAAAGGTATGGTTGCTAAATTGGCTGATGACACAAAGATAGGTAGGAAAGTAGGTTGTGAAGAGGACATAAGGAGGTTACAAAGGGATACAGATAGGTTAAGTGAGCGGGCAAAGACCTGGCAAATGGAATATAATGTGGGAAAGTATGAAATTGTCAACTTTGGCAGGAAGAATAAAAAAGCATATTATCTAAATGGTGAGAGATTACGGAGCTCCGAGATGCAGAGGGATCTGGGTGTCCTAGTGCATAATCTTAAAATGTTAGTATGCAGGTACAGTACGTAATTAGGAAAGCTAATAGTATGTTATCGTATATTGTGAGGGGAATTGAATACAAAAGTAGGGAGGTTAGGCTTCAACTATACAGGGCATTGGTGAGACCACTTCTGTGGTACAGTATTGGTCTCCTTATTTAAGGAAGGAAGTAAATGCATTGGCAGCAGTTCAAAGAAGGTTTACTAGACTGATACCTGGAATGGGCGGGCTATATTATGAGGAAAGATTGGACAGGCTAGGCGTGTATCTGCTGGAATTTAGAAGAGCAAGAGGTGACTTGATTGAAACAGACAAGATCCTGAGGGGTCTTGACAGGATGGATGTGGAAAGGATGTTTCTGCTTGTGGGAGAATCTAGAACCAGGGCTCACTGTTTAGAAATAAGGGGTCGCCCATTTAAGTCAGAGATGAGGAGAAATTATTTCTCTGAGGGTCGTGAGTCTTTGGAATTCTCTTCCTCAAAAGGCACTGGAAGCAGAGTCTTTGAATGTTTTTAAGGCGGAGGTAGAAAGATTCTTGATAAGAAAGGGGGTGAAAGGTTATTGGGAGTAGGTGGTAATATGGAGTAATCAATTCAGCGATGAACTTAGTGAATGGCGGAGCAGGCTCGAGAGGCCTACTCCTGCTCCTAATTCATATGTTCGTATGTTACAGTTTTGCCTGCCAATCTTTAATTCCAATTTCCCTGGGCCAGATTCATTCTCACTCCATTGAAACTGGCCCTCCCCCCATGAATTATCTTTACTCTGGAATCCTCCCTGTCCTTTTCCACAGCTAACCTAAACCGCATGACACTCTGATCACTGCTCCCTAAATGTTCCCCTGCCAGCACATGATTCACTTGATCCACCTCATTCTCCAGAACCAGATTCAGCAATGCCCCCTTCCTTGTTGGACTGGTAAATTCTACTGAACATGCTCTAGAAACTCTTTCCCCTCTCTGCCCTTTACGCTATTACTATCACAGTCTATATTCAGATAATTAAAGTCCCTTATTATAACTACTCTATAATTCTTGCACCTCTCTGTAATTTCCTTGCAAATTTGTATCACTATATCTTTACGACTAGTTGGTACCAATGTCATGGTACCTCTATTTTTTGTTAGCTCTGATGAAATATATGCTGTCCTTGACCCCTCGTGACGACCAGGTGAGAAAGCGTTTAATTTTAAACACATCATGTTTTTTGCTTACCCTTGGTGAATCCTTGTTCACCGCTTTCCAATTACAAGGCAAAGAAACCAGCACAAGCAGGCTTTCTTAGGTTTAAAGAAGAAAAGCTGAAATTTATTAAACTTAAACTCTAATTCAGTTAACGCTTACAGATACGAGACGCATCCATGCTAGTATGCATACGTGATACACACATGTAAATAGAGACAGAAAACAGAAGAAAAATAAAGTGGAAAAGTTTGAGGCAATATCTGAAGAGTTTTTGTTCCTGTCCTTCGAGCTCACTGTACAGTCCTTGATTGTAGGCAGATATTGCTTTTTGTTGGAGACCAGTATTCTTCTTAAACCTTGTTCGCTGTAGGAGACTTTTCTCTCTTGGGGGTTCATGTGTCTTCAGTGGATTCAGAGGCTTGTGAGAAAGAGATGGGAGCAGACAGGAGAGATCGTCTCAGTCTCGGAGCAAACAGACTTTTTCAGTTCAAAGCATTTGTACAATTCAGAAAAACCCAGGTTGTCAAGAAGATTGGTCATGTGACTAACTGGTCTTGGATTGTATCACCTGAGCAGTCTCTGGAATGCTCCTCTTACACACAATACCTGGTGATCAATGTCCATTGTAGGTTGAATGTGTCAGGGAATGGTCCTTTGTCCTTCCAATCACCGTCTGTTAATATGCAAATGTCTTTTACAGCCACGGCTGATCTGTTTAACAAGTCCTTTCTTCACTCCAGTAACAGTTTAAAATCAATGTTCATGACAAAATTAATGTGCCCCATTCTTAGCAGGTGGGGGCCTAGCATGACAACATCCTCTCTCTCCAGCACTGTAATATTCTCCTTAATCAATTCAGCCTCCCTCCTCCTTTCTTTCCTTCCCTATCTTTCCTGAACAACTTGGATCCAGGAATATTTAGTACCCAATCCCGTCATTTTTGAGCCAGCACTCTGTTATCGCCACAGCATCATATTTCCACATGACTATCTGCACCTGCAGCTCACCAACCTTATTTACCACACTCTGCGCATTCACATACATGCACAGTAAACATATGTAAACCAGATAATCTGTTTTTGTGATGTTGGTTGAGGGATAAATATTGGCCAGGACACTGGGGAATACTCCCTTGCTCTTCTTTAAAAGAGTGCCATGGGATCTTTTACATCAGATGGGGCCTCAGTTTAACATGTCATTTGAAAGATGGAACAGGGACTGGGTGGGGGTTCTCGTTCTGAGATTAGGGACCCTGGACCTCACACTCTGAGATCAGTCTAGGAAGTAATCAGCATATGTGCCAATCCTCTGTTCTCAAACAGTTAGCCAGATTTAATCTAACTTCAGGATCTCTTCTGTCTGGATTCCCAGCCAAACAATGAGACCGCCGATATTTAACTGAGTAAACAAAAAGAGATTTTCAATCCCAAACACAAAACCATTGCACAGTGAGATCTGAAAGCTGGACATATCTGGGAAAGCCTGGCTCTCAGATGGGAACCAAACAGGCACCCACTGCAGGATCATAGTCTGGGTCAGCCAGGGTGGTGATTGTGGGAATATGTGTCCACACTGCCCTTGTACCTTGTTATTTGTGGGATCAGTACATGATTAGTTAAAACAGCTTTGTGCTGAACAGGAATGTTTTGTGAAGGTGGCCTAAGGCAAAGATGAGGAGCTGAAGGAATGTGTGGAAGTCATTCATCCATGTCTTGATGATCTGGGCAATATTGGTGGTCACTGTGTTTATAATAATGATGTAATTGAAGCAGCTTAAGTGGACCATATAACCATGGTAACAGAATGATTTGGAGAGTTTGAGTTAAGTGCATCTTGTTGGCTGAGTTATTCTTGATGTTTCTTTGTGTGTCATTTAATGTATTGTGATTTAGTGTTAGTATTCCTGAAGTGTAGAGATCAAAAGTAGAATTGGTATAAAAGAGTTTTGAGTAAACATTGTATGTTCTTGTCATGCTGGGATTGTAGAGTGTGATGTTTGTGAGTTCACATGGCAAATTTTGAGCTCAATGCTCAGGGGTTGGCAATGTGACAAGATTTTGAGGTCTGTGACTGGTAATTTCAGGAATGAGAAATTTCCCATTGGCTTCTTCTTTCCAATCAGACTGGCTTAAAAAAAAATCACACTGTCCATTTGACAGCTGAATTGGAATTTCTAAGCTCCGATCTTTATTTAATGCTCATTAACTCTCCTTTCCTTATTGACTGCTGACATGCGCTGAGAGCGGGAACAGTGGCTTCAAACTTCAGACAGATTTGGGGTTTTCCAATGGGTTACGATTTTATAAAAAGTCCACCTAAAATCCACAAATTTGTTCAAAGTTCGGAAACAGCTGTTCCCGCTCTCAGCAACAGTCAGAGAGATGAGCGGGGGCGGGGCAAGAGAGAGACAGAGAGAGAGGGGAGCGGCACGGAGAGAGAGGCAAACAGAGAGAGGGGGGACAGTGAGAGAGTGGGGAGAGAGAGGGGGACAGAGAAAGAGTGGGGATGGGAGAGACAGAGGGGGAGAGAAACAGAGAGAGGGGGGAAGAGAGGGAGAGCGGCAGACAGAGAGAGAATGGGGAGAGAGGGGGAGGGGACAGAGAGAGAGTGTTAACTTGGGTGTCTGGATTACTAGTCCAGTGACATTAACACTATGCCACCGTCTCCCCATCATGATTTCTATGCTCTAGCATGCACTACTTTCACTTGGGACACAAGCCACAGGTTCAGTGGCATGTTGAAAGTTACTGGAATTTTACTTCTATATCAATGTTGCAATTTCACTGCTATCCATTTGGAATCACATTGTTCCAGAACCCGAATTGAGGGAAAACAGGCAAGCCAATCCAAAGAATTTCCAGAAGTCAGCACTGTAAGTTCCTCATGAATACAAGAGTATGGTGTAATGTGGCTGAGTGATATTGGTGAAAACACAATGCTGCTGACCCATATACAATAGTTAGTAACTAGAATGTAATGAACAGCTTTAATAAACCTTAATCTATGATCTATCAAAATCCATGCTGCATTTGCAGTTTTAAAAGGTGTCAGGGAAGACATAGTAAAAATTTATTATGTTTCAATGATCATGTTAGAAACAGTCATTAACTGATTTTTTTTTGCTGTGAATTGGATTAAAGGACAAGTTTTACAAGTATATCAAAGATCATTAACTGCAATGTGCATCATTTACTATCCAGTTTGAGGGCAGATAACCTGAGTGGCCAATGTCATTGGAAAGTTGTCTGTATCACATTATGACTACATGGTGTGACATGGGTAATTCCCACTGTTCAACTCCTACCTGATCGCAGCAAGAGTATTTCTAGTAGAATTTAGCCCCTTGGTGTTTTATTTTTCAAATAACAGACAGCGACAGGTTTTCTTGCAGCTTTTAAAAACAGAAAGTCAATTGTTTATTGATCAATGTGCCTTATCCTGAAATTGTCACAACTGCATCCACTCATGCATTTGCTCACACACACATATACACAAGAGACAGATAGAGAAGGGAAAAAGGAAGGTGACTTTTAGTAGGAGGGGGGATGGTTACAACAAACCTATTGAATTCTCTTGGAAATCAACTTATCGATGGATGCAGACCTGAGATGATTGTAGCTTTCTCTCATGATTGAAAGTTCCATGGAAGACGATGGGATCCATCTAGCTCTCACTGCTGTAAAATGTAGACGTAGGATTCTGCAGGAGGGCATGTGCTATCTGGCTTGGCTGGAACACAAGCTGTTAGGATGTTGCTTCTTTCTCTCTGGCTGGCTGTCTTTTTTTAAATAAGGTAAAGCTGTTATCTCTCAACCCGTTAGGAGATGGTTTGGTCTCTTCCCATGGTGATCGCAAAATAGCCCAGGATGTGGCTATTTCACAACTTCTTTGTTTCAGAAGAAGACATTCAATTCTGGAATGTTTTAGGATAGGTGTAGGATGGGTTCAATTGACACCACTTAACTTTGAAGATCTGTCCTTTGTCTTTGTCAGACAGTTTGAATGCACAAAAGGCCAATCCCTTTTTCTTAAAAGGTTTATTTTTTAAAGACAAAGTCAGTTTTTCATAACTCTTCAGAGTTAGTCCCTGATTGTTGTAACATTGCAGTTCCGGTGTGCGTGACAATATCATTCCATCTTTGCTAACAGGTAAAAGATTTGGCGTGGACATAAATTGGGTCATCTGGAGTACAATCTTACAGATAGTGAATAAACATTTTGTAACTGAATAAACATGCAGTAACAACCGCTCAACTTATTGCAGAAAAGCCTTTTGTCAATTTTCTTGTCAGAGCTGAATCAGAATCAATAGTGATAGACTGAGAAACAGGCACAAGTGTATTTAAGAGAATTGTTTTATGGAGCAACTGAAGGGTGCTCTTTAGTTGTAATTGTGTTTATCTAATTTTGTCACTAGCTTTGGTGAGAAAATGACATTTTGTCCATGAGAGATTCTGTTGTTTCTGTATTTCAGAATCCAGGACATAGATTAACAGCCTGTCAAGGTGAATAAACTAGTCTTGGCTACCTATCATTAATCTCTCTGTCCTTTCCTGTCCCAATCTACTTTTCTGCTTTACATGCCTCTTGTGAAGTACTATCTATAAAATTCTCTTGATTTGGAGATCACTGCCCTTTTGTTGGCCAGCCCGTCTTCATAGAGTCAGAGTTATACAGCACAGAAACAGGCCCTTCAGTCCATTGTGTCCGTGCTGGCCATCAAACACCTATCTATTCTAATCCCATTTTCTAGCACTTGGCCCATAGCCTTGTATGCTATGGCATTTCAAGTGCTCATCTAAATACTTCTTAAATGTAGTGAGGGTTCCTGCCTCTACCAACCCTTCAGGCAGTGTGTTCTAGTTTCCAACCACCCTCTGGATGAAAAAGTTTTCCCTCAAATCCCCTCTAAACCTCCTGCCCCTTACCTTAAATCTATGCCCCCTGGTTATTGACACCGTTGCTAATGGAAAAACTTTCTTCCTATCTACCCTATCTATGCCCCTAATAAATTTGTATACCTCAATCAGGTCTCCCCTCAGTCTTCCCTGCTCTAAGGAAAACAACCCAAGCCTATCCAATCTCTCTTCATAGCTGAAATGCTCCAGCCCAGGCAACATCCTGGTGAATCTCCTCTGCACGCTCTCCAGTACAATCACATCCTTCCTATAGTGTGGCGACCAGAACTGTACACAGTACTCCAGCTTACTTCAGACACTTATTACAAGCAGGTGGAGAAGTTGCACAAACATTGATCTTCATGGGTAAAATTATCTTGTGACAACAGCAGTGTGAGAAATGGTCCATCTTCCTATTGCTGATTTTTCTACTGCCTCACCTCAATAACCACAATAACAATCCTCTCCTTGAGATTCATGGTTTATTGGATGGATTTACACTCCTGACAGTGTGAATCCACTGAGGTCATCCGATAAGGTCCATCTACCACCCATGACATGGTGCAGCTAGCTCTATTCTGTCTACAAAAGTAACTTGCATTGGCACTGCACACTATTTCGCTTGCTAGCCAGCTAATACAGTTGCGCTGCTCTCCATTGATGTTTGTATGCTTAGCTACTTTATTTAGAAGAGGAAAAGTGTTTTAAATCGGACAGTATTTTGATGGCATTAGATTGGCTATACACTTTATATACAGATTAATTGCCCCCGTGTTGATGGCTGAGTCAATAATTTTGTCAAATCTCCGGGGTGCAACATGTTGGTGCCTATCCCTGGCCCTACTGAAATCATGGGCTGGATTTTACCTTAGGCAGATGGGAATTCACCACCGACGTAAAAGTCGGTGGCGAACCCACTTCTGCCTAGCCCGGGGATCCGTCCCGCATTTTATGGGTTCCTGGGCTTTAATTGTCCCAAGGCAGGACTTCCAACCGCTAGATGAAGTTCCACCTCAGTGAGCCGCTGGTCAATCAGCCGGCCGGAAGCTCTTAGTCCCAGCAGCACCACTGGGAGCAGTGGCCACTGTTGGGACTGCAGCCCAGCCGACGACCTGGAGCCAGGAGTGAACGTAAGTTGGACTTGCCTCACCAGGGGGATCGGTCGGGCCCTGGTGAGGCTGGGGTGGTCATTTGTGGAGGGGGGGGGTCATCTTGTGTCCCGGGGGTGGGTTGGGAGGCAGGGTGGCCCTTGTGCCCGACTGCGATGACACACCCCGGCGCGCGGAAAGGCTGGCAGCTATCGCTGGGCGGCCTTTCACGTCCCCAGCATGCCCGCTTGCCATGGGTAAAATATCCGTGGAGGCAGGCGAAGGCCCTTAACTGGCCATCAAGTGGCCACTTAGGGGCCTTGAGTGGCCTCAGACGGGCAGGCTGTCTCCCCCCCACCCAACTGGCGTAAAGTTGGCCGGAGGCGGAAGCGGGGCGGGAAGGCCTCCCGGAGCCTCCGGCTCAATTTTACACTGCCGCCGTGCCACCATCCGACCGCTGGGGTGGCGTAAAATTCAGCTCCATGTCTTCTCCTGAAATCCCCAGTATCACAGATGCCAGTCTTCAGCCAATTCGATTCACTCCATGTGATGTTAAGAAATGACTGAAGGCACTGGATACTGCAAAGGCTATGGGCCCGGACAATATTCCAGCAATAGTACTGAAGACCTGTGCTCCAGAACTTGCTGCACCCCTAGCCAAGCTGTTCCAGTATAGCAACAACACTGGCATCTACCCTGCAATGTTGAAAATTGCCCAAGTACACAAAAAGCAGGACAAGGCCAACCTGGCCAATTATCGCCCCATCAGACTACTCTCAATCATCAGTAAAGTGATGGAAGGTGTTGTCAACAGTGCTATCAAGCGGCACTTGCTTAGCAATAACCTGCTCAATGACGCTTAGTTTCGGTTCCGCCAGGGCCACTCAGTTCCAGACCTCATTACAGCCTTGGTTCAAACATGGACAAAAGAGCTGAACTCAAGAGAGTGACTGCCGTTGACATTAAGGTAGTATTTGACTGAATATGGCATCAAGGAGTCCTAGCAAAACTGAAGTCAATGGGAATCAGGGGGAAAACTCTCCACTGGTTAGTCATACCTAGTGCAAAGGAAGATGGTTGTGGTTGTTGGAGGTCAATCATTTCAGCTCCAGGACATCACTGCAGAAGTTACTCAGAGTAGTGTCCTAGGCCCAACTGTCTTCAGCTGCTTTATCAATGACCTTCCTTCAATCATAAGGTCAGAAATGGGGATATTCGCTGATAATTGCACAATGTTCAGCACCATTCGTGATTCCTCAGATGCTGAAGCAGTTTGTGTGGAAATGCAGCAAGACCTGGACAACATCCAGGCTTGGGCTGATAAGTGGCAATTAAAATTTGCGCCTCACAAGTGCCAGGCAATGACCATCTCCAACAAGAGAGAATCTAACCATCTCCCCTTGAAGTTCAATGGCATTACCATTGCTGAATTCCCCACTATCAACATCCTGTGGGTTACCATTGACCAGAACTGAACTGGAGTAGCCATATAAATACAGTGGCTACAAGAGCAGGTCAGAGGCTAGGAATCCTGCGGCAAGTAACTCACCTCCTGACTCCCCAAAGCCTGTCCACCATCTAAAAGGCACAAGTCAGGAGTGTGATGGAATACTCTCCACTTGCCTGGATGGGTGAAGCTCCAACAACACTCAAGAAGCTTGCCACCATGACAAAGCAGCTCACTTGATTGGCACACCATCCACAAACATTCACTCCCTCCACCACCGATGCACAGTGGCAGCAGTGTGTACCATCTACAAGATGCACTGCAGCAACTCATCAAGGGTCCTCATACAGCACCTTCCAAACTCGTGACCTCTACCACCTGGAAGGAAAAGGGCAGCAGATGCATGGGAACACCACCACCTGCAAGTTCCCATCCAAGTCACACACCATCCTGACTTGGAACTATATCACCGTTCCTTCACTGTCACTGGGTCAAAATCCTGGAACTCCCTTCCTAACAGCACTGTGGGTGTACCTACACCCCATGGACTGCAGCAGTTCAAGAAGGCAGCTCACCACCACCTTCTCAAGGACAATTAGGGATGGGCAATAAATGCTGTCCTAGCCAGCGACACCCACATCCCATAAAAAAACAAATTTTAAAAAATGTAGTATGATTTACCTGGGTACTCAAGTCGGCTGTGTAACTTGAACTGGTGTAAGTCCTGATTCTGCGTTTGTTATAAATGATATCTGTGTACTCTGGTGTTTAAAGTAACAAAACGAATTAGAACTAGGAAGCAGTCCAACAGTGATTACCTCCATCGATACAGAACACCATGTCCCTTCCATTATTCCCTACACAGGTGGGCATGTGTTCCTGCCAGCTGCGCTGGTACAGCTTCTCTGGCTCTGGGGGGGTCCATTCTGCAGGAGAAAACAAAATTTGCAATCAGCAACACCTGTGACCAGAAAAAGAAAGTGAAAATCATTTCGGTACAGATTGCCCTGCCTGTGCTTTTTCCTCAGAGTTCTGCTCCTCCCTCACTCTTCCTTCTCCACGTCAATGGCTTCTTTTGCTCACCATCCAATTTTCTAGTGATACCAAGCATTGGGAGGACAGAAGACACCTCATTTCTTTGTCCCCAGAAATAACACCCCCTTGACCCTATTACTGCATGATCAGCATGAAGCTCTGTGCCCCTGCTCAGCCCTGAGCTGAACCTCAGACCCCACCTCCAGTCCCACATCAAGACTCTTTCCACCTCCATACAATCAACCCCATCCATCCTTACCTCACTTTCCTCCAGTCTCACCTACATAACATGTTCCCCGTCATCATCTGATACTTTGCCCAGCCAAACTCCACCTCGTCCGGAACACTCCCCAGTTAAACTCCACTTCATCTAATACTCTCTCCAGTCAAACTATACCTCATCGAAAACTCTCAATTTAAATTGAGAAGTGCTTTACTTGTTAATTTATTTAATTTTTTTATGAAATGAAATTTTAAACACATTATCTTACTACCATATATTGGGAGTTAGTTACTTGACAGGAAGAAAATATTTTGGCTGTGAAATAATCCAGACTGAGGCCTGAGAGATAGGCCCCACCCCACTTCTTATCACACAGCAATTCAAGAAATGCCTGGCGGAGGAAATGCAGGAGAACGTTTTCCAGTTTCTCGGTGTGGAGCAGCAGCAGAAACCCCCCGCTAACCTATTCTGGACGTCCGCCTTCGACTATGAGCCGAGGGCTGAGGATAAGCTCATCCTGCGCAAAGGGGACGTGGTGGAGGTTGCGTGCCTGGTTCCCGGGGTGGGGGTGGGGTGGGGTGGGGATGTGCATCCTGGGCCTCGGAGAGAGGGCAGGCTTGTGTGGTCTGGATCTCAGGGAGAGGTCGGGGGTTGAGGTGCGTTTGGAGTTTGGGGAGCTAGTGACAGTGGTTGTAACAGGGAGTTGGAAGAGGGAGGAGTTTTGCGGGGATGCTGGGGTTTTGTCCCTGGCTAGTACGGCTTTTATCCCCGGCTAATTGGGGGTTTTATCCCCGGCTAATTGGGGGTTTTATCCCCGGCTAATTGGGGGTTTTATCCCCGGCTAATTGGGGGTTTTAATCCCTGGGTTATTGAGGGTTTTATCCCTGTGTTCTTGTGGGTTTTAATCCCCGGGTTATTGGGAATTTCATCCCTGGCTTATTAGGGATTCTATCCCTGGATTGTTACGGATTTTATCCCTGGGTTATTGAGGTTTTTAATCTCTGGGTTATTGGGCGTTTTATCCCCTGTGTTTATCCTCTCATCTAAACCTCTCCCCAGTAAAACACCAGTCATCAAAACCTCCCATCAGTAAAAGACATCTCACCTAAAACTCCCCCAGTCAAACACCCCTCATCTCAACGTCTCCCCAATAAAACTCCCCTCATCAAAAACTCTCCCCAGTAAAGCACCTCTCATCCAAACACTCCCCAGTAAAACACCCCTCACCTAAAACTCTCCCTAGTAAAATCTCACTCATCTAAAACTCTCCCGAGTAAAATCTCTCATCTAAAACTCTCCCCAGTAAAACAACCCTCATCTAAAACACTCCCCAGTAAAATTCCACTCATCTAAAACTCTCTCCAACAAGGGAGAATCTAACCATCTCCCCTTGACATTCAACGGCATTACCATCGCTGAATCCCCCATTATCAACATCTTAGGGGCTACCATTGACCAGAAACTGAACTGAAGTAGCCATATAAATACAGTGGCTACAAGAGCAGGTCAGAGGCTAGGAATCCTGAGGCGAGTAATTCACCTCCTGACTCCCCAAAGCCTGTCCACCATCTACAAGGCACAAGTCAGGAGTGTGATGGAATACTGTCCACTTGCCTGGATGGGTGGAGCTCCAACACTCAAGAAGCTTGACACCATCCAGGACAAAGCAGCCCGCTTGATTAGCACCCCATTTACAAACATTCACTTCCTCCATCACCGAAGCACAGTGGCAGCAGTGTGTACCATCTACAAGATGCACTGCAGCAATGCACCAAGGCTCCTTAGACAGCACCTTCCAAACCCGCATCCTCTACCAACTAGAAGGACAAGGGCAGCACATACATGGGAACACCACCACCTGCAAGTTCCCCTCCAAGTCACACACCATCCTGACTTGGAACTATATCACCGTTCCTTCACTGTCGAGGGTCAAAATCCTGGAACTCCCTTCCTAACAGCACTGTGGGTGTACCTACCCCACATGGACTGCAGCGGTTCAAGAAGGCAGCTCACCACCACCTTCTCTAGGACAATTAGGGATGGGCAATAAATGCTGGCCTGGCCAGCGACGACCACATCCCATGAATGAATTAAAAAAAAGTAAAACACCCCTCATCTAAAACACTCCCCAGTAAAACAGCCCTCATCTAAAACTCTCCCAGTAAAACACCCCTCATCTAAAACACTCCCCAGTAAAACACCACTCATCTAAAACTCTGCCCAGTAAAACACCCCTCATCTAAAACACTCCCCAGTGAAACACCCCTCATCTAAAACTCTCCTCAGTAAAACACCTCTCATCTAAAACACTCCCCAGTAAAACACCCCTCATCTAAAACTCTCCCCAGAAAACACCCCTCATCTAAAACTCTCCCCAGTAAAACACCCCTCATCTAAAACACTCCCCAGTAAAACACCACTTATCTAAAATTCTCCCCTGTAAAGCACCCCAACATTGACTGGGATTCACTTAGTGTTAGAGGTCTAGATGGAGCAGAATTTGTAAGGAGCATCCAGGAGGGTTTTCTGGAGCAGTATGTAAATAGTCCAACTCGGGAAGGGGCCATACTGGACCTGGTGTTGGGGAGTGAGCCCGGCCAGGTGTTTGAAGTTTCAGTAGGGGACTACTTTGGGAATAGAGATCACAATTCCGTAAGTTTTAGAATACTCATGGACAAAGACAAAAGTGGTCCCAAAGGAAGAGTGCTAAATTGGGGGAAGGCCAACTATACCAAAATTCGGCAGGAGCTGGGGAATGTAGATTGGGAGCAGCTGTTTGAAGGTAAATCCACATTTGATATGTGGGAGGCTTTTAAAGAGAGGTTGATTAGCGTGGAGAGACATGTTCCTGTGAAAATGAGGGATAGAAATGGCAAGATTAGGGAACCATGGATGACAGGTGAAATTGTGAGACTAGCTAAGAGGAAAAAGGAAGCATACATAAGGTCGAGGAGGCTGAAGAAAGACGAAGCTTTGAAAGAATATCGGGAATGTAGGACCAATCTGAAACGAGGAATTAAGAGGGCTAAAAGGGGTCATGAAATATTTTTAGCAAACAGGGTTAAGGAAAATCCCAAAGCCTTTTATTCATATATAAGGAGCAAGAGGGTAACTAGAGAAAGGATTGGCCCACTCAAGGACAAAGGAGGAAAGTTATGCGTGGAGTCAGAGAAAATGGATGAGATTCTAAACGAGTACTTTGCATCGGTATTCACCGAGGAGAGGGACATGACGGATGTTGAGGTTAGGGACAGATGTTTGATTACTCTAGGTCAAGTCGGTATAAGGAGGGAAGAAGTGTTGGGTATTCTAAAAGGCATTAAGGTGGACAAGTCCCCAGGTCCGGATGGGATCTATCCCAGGTTTCTGAGGGAAGCGAGAGGGGAAATAGTTGGGGCCTTAACAGATATCTTTGCAGCATCCTTAAACACGGGTGAGGTCCCGGAGGACTGGAGAATTGCTAATGTTGTCCCCTTGTTTAAGAAGGGTAGCAGGGAAAATCCAGGTAATTATAGACCGGTGAGCCTGACGTCAGTGGAAGGGAAGCTGCTGGAGAAGATACTGAGGGATAGGATCTATTCCCATTTGGAAGAAAATGGGCTGAACAGTGATAGGCAACATGGTTTTGTGCAGGGAAGGTTATGTCTTACCAACTTAATAGAATTCTTTGAGGAAGTGACAAAGTTGATTGATGAGGGAAGGGCTGCAGATGTCATATACATGGACTTCAGTAAGGCGTTTGATAAGGTTCCCCATGGTAGGCTGATGGAGAAAGTGAAGGCGCTTGGGGTCCAAGGTGTACTAGCTAGATGGATAAAGAACTGGCTGGGCAACAGGAGACAGAGAGTAGCAGTGGAAGGGAGTTTCTCAAAATGGAGACGTGTGACCAGTGGTGTTCCACAGGGATCCGTGCTGGGACCACTGTTGTTTGTGATATACATTAATGATTTGGAGGAAAGTATAGGTGGACTGATTAGCAAGTTTGCAGACGACACTAAGATTGGTGGAGTAGCAGATAGTGAAGGGGACTGTCAGACAATACAGCAGAATATACATAGATTGGAGAGTTGGGCAGAGAAATGGCAGATGTAGTTCAATCAGGGCAAATGCGAGGTGATTTTGGAAGATCCAATTCAAGAGTGAACTATACAGTAAATGGAAAAGTCCTGGGGAAAATTGATGTACAGAGAGATTTGGGTATTCAGGTCCATTGTTGCCTGAAGGTGGCAACGCAGGACAATAGAGTGGTCAAGAAGGCATACGGCATGCTTTCCTTCATCGGACGGGGTATTGAGTACAAGGGTTGGCAGGTCATGTTACAGTTGTATAAGACTTTGGTTCGGCCACATTTGGAATACTGCGTGCAGTTCTGGTCGCCACATTACCAAAAGGATGTAGATGCTTTGGAGAGGGTGCAGAGGAGGTTCACCAGGTTGTTGCCTGGTATGGAGGGCGCTAGCTATGAAGAGAGGTTGAGCAGATTAGGATTATTTTCATTAGAAAGACGGAGGTTCAGGGGGGACCTGATTGAGGTGTACAAAATCATGAGAGGTATAGACAGGGTGGATAGCAAGAAGCTTTTTCCCCAGAGTGTGGGGATTCAATTACTAGGGGTCACGAGTTCAAAGTGAGAGGGGAAAAGTTGAGGGGGGATATGCGTGGAAAGTTCTTTACGCAGAGGGAGGTGGGTGCCTGGAACGCGTTGACAGCGGAGGTGGTAGACGCGGGCACGATAGCGTCTTTTAAGATGTATCTAGACAGATACATGAATGGGCAGGAAGCAAAGAGATACAGACCCTTAGAAAATAGGCGACATGTTTAGATAGAGGATCTGGATTGGCGCTGGCTTGGAGGGCCGAAGGGACTGTTCCTGTGCTGTAATTTTCTTTGTTCTTTGTTCCATCCAAAACACCCCCCATCCAAAACACTCCCCATCCAAAACACTCCCCAGGAAAACACCCCTCATCGAAAACACTCCCCAGTAAAACTCCACTCATCCAAAACAGTCCCCAGTAAAACTCCACTCATCCAAAACAGTCCCCAGTCAAACACCTCTCATCTAAAACTCTCCCCAGTAAAACTCCACTCATCTAAAACTCTCCCCAGTAAAACTCCACTCATCTAAAACTCTCCCCAGTAAAACTCCACTCATCTAAAACTCTCCCCAGTAAAACTCCACTCATCTAAAACTCTCCCCAGTAAAACTCCACTCATCTAAAACTCTCCCCAGTAAAACTCCACTCATCTAAAACTCTCCCCAGTGCAGCACACCTCATCTAAAACTCTCCCCAGGAAAACACCCCTCATCGAAAACACTCCCCAGGAAAACACCCCTCATCTAAAACACTCCCCAGGAAAACACCCCTCATCTAAAACACTCCCCAGGAAAACACCCCTCATCTAAAACACTCCCCAGGAAAACACCCCTCATCTAAAACACTCCCCAGGAAAACACCCCTCATCTAAAACACTCCCCAGGAAAACACCCCTCATCTAAAACACTCCCCAGGAAAACACCATTCATCTAAAACACTCCCCAGTAAAACTGCTCTCATCTAAAACACTCCCCAGTAAAACTCCACTCATCTAAAACACTCCCCAGTAAAACTCCACTCATCTAAAACACTCCCCAGTAAAACTCCTCTCATCTAAAACACTCCCCAGTAAAACTCCTCTCATCCAAAACAGTCCCCAGTAAAACTCCTCTCATCCAAAACAGTCCCCAGTAAAACTCCTCTCATCTAAAACACTCCCCAGGAAAACTCCACTCATCCAAAACACTCCCCAGTGAAACACCCCTCATCTAAAACTCTCCCCAGTAAAACACCCCTCATCTAAAACACTCCCCAGTAAATCTCCTCTCATCTAAAACACTCCCCAGTAAAACACCCCGCACATAAAACACTCCCCAGTAAAACACCCCTCATTGAAAACACTCCCCAGTGCAGCACCCCTCATCTAAAACTCTCCCCAGTAAAACTCCCCTCATCTAAAACACTCCCCAGTGAAACACCCCTCATCTAAAACTCTCCCCAGTAAAACACCCCTCATCTAAAACTCTCCCCAGTAAATCTCCTCTCATCTAAAACACTCCCCAGTAAAACACCCCGCACGTAAAACACTCCCCAGTAAAACACCCCTCATCGAAAACACTCCCCAGTAAAACTCCACTCATCTAAAACTCTCCCCAGTAAAACTCCCCTCATCTAAAACACTCCCCAGTAAAACTCCCCTCATCTAAAACACTCCCCAGTAAAACTCCCCTCATCTAAAACACTCCCCAGTAAAACTCCCCTCATCTAAAACACTCCCCAGTAAAACTCCCCTCATCTAAAACACTCCCCAGTGAAACACCCCTCATCTAAAACTCTCCCCAGTAAAACACCCCTCATCTAAAACACTCCCCAGTAAATCTCCTCTCATCTAAAACACTCCCCAGTAAAACACCCCGCACGTAAAACACTCCCCAGTAAAACACCCCTCATCGAAAACACTCCCCAGTCAAACTCCACTCATCTAAAACACTCCCCAGTAAATCTCCTCTTATCTAAAACACTCCCCAGTAAAACACCCCGCACGTAAAACACTCCCCAGTAAAACACCCCTCATCGAAAACACTCCCCAGTGCAGCACCCCTCATCTAAAACTCTCCCCAGTAAAACACCCCTCATCTAAAACACTCCCCAGTAAATCTCCTCTCATCTAAAACACTCCCCAGTAAAACACCCCGCACGTAAAACATTCCCAGTAAAACACCCCTCATCGAAAACACTCCCCAGTAAAACTCCACTCATCTAAAACTCTCCCCAGTAAAACTCCCCTCATCTAAAACACTCCCCAGTAAAACTCCCCTCATCTAAAACACTCCCCAGTAAAACTCCCCTCATCTAAAACACTCCCCAGTAAAACTCCCCTCATCTAAAACACTCCCCAGTAAAACACCCCGCACGTAAAACACTCCCCAGTAAAACACCCCTCATCTAAAACTCTCCCCAGTAAAACTCCACTCATCTAAAACACTCCCCAGTAAAACTCCACTCATCTAAAACACTCCCCAGTAAAACTCCACTCATCTAAAACACTCCCCAGTAAAACTCCACTCATCTAAAACACTCCCCAGTAAAACTCCACTCATCTAAAACACTCCCCAGTAAAACTCCACTCATCTAAAACACTCCCCAGTAAAACTCCACTCATCTAAAACACTCCCCAGTAAAACTCCACTCATCTAAAACACTCCCCAGTAAAACTCCACTCATCTAAAACACTCCCCAGTAAAACTCCACTCATCTAAAACACTCCCCAGTAAAACTCCTCTCATCTAAAACACTCCCCAGTAAAACTCCTCTCATCTAAAACACTCCCCAGTAAAACACCCCGCACGTAAAACACTCCCCAGTAAAACACCCCTCATCGAAAACACACCCCAGTAAAACTCCACTCATCTAAAACACTCCCCAGTAAAACTCCACTCATCTAAAACACTCCCCAGTAAAACTCCACTCATCTAAAACACTCCCCAGTAAAACTCCACTCATCTAAAACACTCCCCAGTAAAACTCCACTCATCTAAAACACTCCCCAGTAAAACTCCACTCATCTAAAACACTCCCCAGTAAAACTCCACTCATCTAAAACACTCCCCAGTAAAACTCCACTCATCTAAAACACTCCCCAGTAAAACTCCTCTCATCTAAAACACTCCCCAGTAAAACACCCCGCACGTAAAACACTCCCCAGTAAAACACCCCTCATCGAAAACACACCCCAGTAAAACTCCACTCATCTAAAACTCTCCCCAGTAAAACTCCACTCATCTAAAACACTCCCCAGTAAAACTCCACTCATGTAAAACACTCCCCAGTAAAACTCCACTCATGTAAAACACTCCCCAGTAAAACTCCACTCATGTAAAACACTCCCCAGTAAAACTCCACTCATCTAAAACTCTCCCCAGTAAAACTTCACTCATCTAAAACTCTCCCCAGTAAAACTCCACTCATCTAAAACTCTCCCCAGTGCAGCACACCTCATCTAAAACTCTCCCCAGGAAAACACCCCTCATCGAAAACACTCCCCAGGAAAACACCCCTCATCTAAAACACTCCCCAGGAAAACACCCCTCATCTAAAACACTCCCCAGGAAAACACCCCTCATCTAAAACACTCCCCAGGAAAACACCCCTCATCTAAAACACTCCCCAGGAAAACACCCCTCATCTAAAACACTCCCCAGTAAAACTCCTCTCATCTAAAACACTCCCCAGTAAAACTCCACTCATCTAAAACACTCCCCAGTAAAACTCCTCTCATCCAAAACACTCCCCAGTGAAACACCCCTCATCTAAAACTCTCCCCAGTAAAACACCCCTCATCTAAAACACTCCCCAGTAAATCTCCTCTCATCTAAAACACTCCCCAGTAAAACACCCCGCACGTAAAACACTCCCCAGTAAAACACCCCTCATCGAAAACACTCCCCAGTGCAGCACCCCTCATCTAAAACTCTCCCCAGTAAAACTCCCCTCATCTAAAACACTCCCCAGTGAAACACCCCTCATCTAAAACTCTCCCCAGTAAAACACCCCTCATCAAAAACACTCCCCAGTAAATCTCCTCTCATCTAAAACACTCCCCAGTAAAACACCCCTCATCGAAAACACTCCCCAGTAAAACTCCACTCATCTAAAACTCTCCCCAGTAAAACTCCCCTCATCTAAAACACTCCCCAGTAAAACTCCCCTCATCTAAAACACTCCCCAGTAAAACTCCCCTCATCTAAAACACTCCCCAGTGAAACACCCCTCATCTAAAACTCTCCCCAGTAAAACACCCCGCACGTAAAACACTCCCCAGTAAAACACCCCTCATCGAAAACACTCCCCAGTAAAACTCCACTCATCTAAAACTCTCCCCAGTAAAACTCCACTCATCTAAAACTCTCCCCAGTAAAACTCCACTCATCTAAAACTCTCCCCAGTAAAACTCCACTCATCTAAAACACTCCCCAGTAAAACTCCACTCATCTAAAACACTCCCCAGTAAAACTCCACTCATCTAAAACACTCCCCAGTCAAACTCCACTCATCTAAAACACTCCCCGGTAAATCTCCTCTTATCTAAAACACTCCCCAGTAAAACACCCCGCACGTAAAACACTCCCCAGTAAAACACCCCTCATCGAAAACACTCCCCAGTAAATCTCCTCTCATCTAAAACAGTCCCCAGTAAAACACCCCGCACGTAAAACACTCCCCAGTAAAACACCCCTCATCTAAAACACTCCCCAGTAAATCTCCTCTCATCTAAAACAGTCCCCAGTAAAACACCCCGCACGTAAAACACTCCCCAGTAAAACACCCCTCATCGAAAACACTCCCCAGTAAAACTCCACTCATCTAAAACTCTCCCCAGTAAAACTCCCCTCATCTAAAACACTCCCCAGTAAAACTCCCCTCATCTAAAACACTCCCCAGTGAAACACCCCTCATCTAAAACACTCCCCAGTAAAACACCCCTCATCTAAAACACTCCCCAGTAAATCTCCTCTCATCTAAAACACTCCCCAGTAAAACACCCCGCACGTAAAACACTCCCCAGTAAAACACCCCTCATCGAAAACACTCCCCAGTAAAACTCCACTCATCTAAAACTCTCCCCAGTAAAACTCCACTCATCTAAAACTCTCCCCAGTAAAACTCCACTCATCTAAAACTCTCCCCAGTAAAACTCCACTCATCTAAAACTCTCCCCAGTAAAACTCCAATCATCTAAAACTCTCCCCAGGAAAACTCCACTCATCTAAAACACTCCCCGGTAAATCTCCTCTTATCTAAAACACTCCCCAGTAAAACACCCCGCACGTAAAACACTCCCCAGTAAAACACCCCTCATCGAAAACACTCCCCAGTAAATCTCCTCTCATCTAAAACAGTCCCCAGTAAAACACCCCGCACGTAAAACACTCCCCAGTAAAACACCCCTCATCTAAAACACTCCCCAGTAAATCTCCTCTCATCTAAAATAGTCCCCAGTAAAACACCCCGCACGTAAAACACTCCCCAGTAAAACACCCCTCACCGAAAACACTCCCCAGTAAAACTCCACTCATCTAAAACTCTCCCCAGTAAAACTCCCTTCATCTAAAACACTCCCCAGTAAAACTCCCCTCATCTAAAACACTCCCCATTAAAACTCCCCTCATCTAAAACACTCCCCAGTGAAACACCCCTCATCTAAAACACTCCCCAGTAAAACACCCCTCATCTAAAACACTCCCCAGTAAATCTCCTCTCATCTAAAACACTCCCCAGTAAAACACCCCGCACGTAAAACACTCCCCAGTATAACACCCCTCACCGAAAACACTCCCCAGTAAAACTCCACTCATCTAAAACTCTCCCCAGTAAAACTCCACTCATCTAAAACTCTCCCCAGTAAAACTCCACTCATCTAAAACTCTCCCCAGTAAAACTCCACTCATCTAAAACACTCCCCAGTAAAACTCCACTCATCTAAAACACTCCCCAGTAAAACTCCACTCATCTAAAACTCTCCCCAGTAAAACTCCACTCATCTAAAACACTCCCCAGTAAAACTCCACTCATCTAAAACACTCCCCAGTAAAACTCCACTCATCTAAAACACTCCCCAGTAAAACACCCCGCACGTAAAACACTCCCCAGTAAAACACCCCTCATCGAAAACACTCCCCAGTAAAACTCCACTCATCTAAAACTCTCCCCAGTAAAACTCCCCTCATCTAAAACACTCCCCAGTAAAACTCCCCTCATCTAAAACACTCCCCATTAAAACTCCCCTCATCTAAAACACTCCCCAGTGAAACACCCCTCATCTAAAACACTCCCCAGTGAAACACCCCTCATCTAAAACACTCCCCAGTAAATCTCCTCTCATCTAAAACACTCCCCAGTAAAACACCCCGCACGTAAAACACTCCCCAGTATAACACCCCTCATCGAAAACACTCCCCAGTAAAACTCCACTCATCTAAAATTCTCCCCAGTAAAACTCCACTCATCTAAAACTCTCCCCAGTAAAACTCCACTCATCTAAAACTCTCCCCAGTAAAACTCCACTCATCTAAAACTCTCCCCAGTAAAACTCCACTCATCTAAAACACTCCCCAGTAAAACTCCACTCATCTAAAACACTCCCCAGTAAAACTCCACTCATCTAAAACACTCCCCACTAAAACTCCTCATCTAAAACACTCCCCAGTAAAACACCCCGCACGTAAAACACTCCCCAGTAAAACACCCCTCATCGAAAACACTCCCCAGTAAAACACCCCTCATCTAAAACTCTCCCCAGTAAAACTCCACTCATCTAAAACACTCCCCAGTAAAACACCCCGCACGTAAAACACTCCCCAGTAAAACACCCCTCATCGAAAACACTCCCCAGTAAAACTCCACTCATCTAAAACTCTCCCCAGTAAAACTCCACTCATCTAAAACTCTCCCCAGTAAAACTCCACTCATCTAAAACTCTCCCCAGTAAAACTCCACTCATCTAAAACACTCCCCAGTAAAACTCCACTCAGCTAAAACTCTCCCCAGTAAAACTCCACTCAGCTAAAACACTCCCCAGTAAAACTCCACTCATGTAAAACACTCCCCAGTAAAACTCCACTCATGTAAAACACTCCCCAGTAAAACTCCACTCATGTAAAACACTCCCCAGTAAAACTCCACTCATGTAAAACACTCCCCAGTAAAACTCCACTCATGTAAAACACTCCCCAGTAAAACTCCACTCATGTAAAACACTCCCCAGTAAAACTCCACTCATGTAAAACACTCCCCAGTAAAAATCCACTCATGTAAAACACTCCCCAGTAAAACTCCACTCATCTAAAACACTCCCCAGTAAAACTCCACTCATCTAAAACACTCCCCAGTAAAACTCCACTCATCTAAAACACTCCCCAGTAAAACTCCACTCATCTAAAACACTCCCCAGTAAAACTCCACTCATCTAAAACACTCCCCAGTAAAACTCCACTCATCTAAAACACTCCCCAGTAAAACTCCACTCATCTAAAACACTCCCCAGTAAAACTCCACTCATCTAAAACACTCCCCAGTAAAACTCCACTCATCTAAAACACTCCCCAGTAAAACTCCACTCATCTAAAACACTCCCCAGTAAAACTCCACTCATCTAAAACACTCCCCAGTAAAACTCCACTCATCTAAAACACTCCCCAGTAAAACTCCACTCATCTAAAACACTCCCCAGTAAAACTCCACTCATCTAAAACACTCCCCAGTAAAACTCCACTCATCTAAAACACTCCCCAGTAAAACTCCACTCATCTAAAACACTCCCCAGTAAAACTCCACTCATCTAAAACACTCCCCAGTAAAACTCCACTCATCTAAAACACTCCCCAGTAAAACTCCACTCATCTAAAACACTCCCCAGTAAAACTCCACTCATCTAAAACACTCCCCAGTAAAACTCCACTCATCTAAAACACTCCCCAGTAAAACTCCACTCATCTAAAACACTCCCCAGTAAAACTCCACTCATCTAAAACACTCCCCAGTAAAACTCCACTCATCTAAAACACTCCCCAGTAAATCTCCTCTCATCTAAAACACTCCCCACTAAAACTCCTCTCATCTCAAACTCTCCCCAGTAAAACACCCCTCATCTAATACTCTCCCCAGTAAAACACCCCTCATCTAAAACTCTCCCCAGTAAAACACCCCTCATCTAAAACTCTCCCCAGTAAAACACCCCTCATCTAAAACTCTCCCCAGTAAAACACCCCTCATCTAAAACTCTCCCCAGTAAAACACCCCTCATCTAAAACTCTCCCCAGTAAAACACCCCTCATCTAAAACTCTCCCCAGTAAAACACCCCTCATCCAGAACTCTCCCCAGTAAAACACCCCTCATCCAAAACTCTCCCCAGTAAAACACCCCTCATCTAAAACACTCCCCAGTAAAACACCCCTCATCTAAAACACTCCCCAGGAAAACACCCCTCATCTAAAACACTCACCAGTAAAACACCATTCATCTAAAACACTCCCCAGTGAAACACACCTCATCTAAAACACTCCCCAGTAAAACACCCCTCATCTAAAACACTCCCCAGTAAAACTCCTCTCATCTAAAACTCTCCCCAGGAAAACACCCCTCATCTAAAACACTCCCCAGTAAAACACCCCTCATCTAAAACACTCCCCAGTAAAACACCCCTCATCTAAAACACTCCCCAGTAAAACACCCCTCATCTAAAACACTCCCCAGTAAAACACCCCTCATCTAAAACACTCCCCAGTAAAACACCCCTCATCGAAAACACTCTCCAGGAAAACACCCCTCATCTAAAACACTCCCCAGGAAAACACCCCTCATCTAAAACACTCCCCAGGAAAACACCCCTCATCTAAAAGACTCCCCAGGAAAACACCCCTCATCTAAAACACTCCCCAGGAAAACACCCCTCATCTAAAACACTCCCCAGGAAAACACCCCTCATCTAAAACTCTCCCCAGTGAAACTCCACTCATCTAAAACACACCCCAGTAAAACACCCCTCATCTCAAACTCTCCCCAGTAAAACACCCCTCATCTAAAACAATCCCCAGTAAAACACCCCTCATCTAAAACTCGCCCCAGAAAAACTCCACTCATCTATAACACACCCAAGTAAAACACCCCTCATCTAAAACTCTCCCCAGTGCAGTACCCCTCATCTAAAACTCTCCCCAGTAAAACACCCCGCATCTAAAACACTCCCCAGTAAAACTCCACTCATCTAAAACACTCCCCAGTAAAACTCCACTCATCTAAAACACTCCCCAGTAAAACTCCACTCATCTAAAACACTCCCCAGTAAAACTCCACTCATCTAAAACACTCCCCAGTAAAACTCCACTCATCTAAAACACTCCCCAGTAAAACTCCACTCATCTAAAACACTCCCCAGTAAAACTCCACTCATCTAAAACACTCCCCAGTAAATCTCCTCTCATCTAATACACTCCAGTAAAACACCCCGCATCTAAAACAATCCCCAGTCAAACACCCCTCATCGAAAACACTCCCCAGTAAATCTCCTCTCATCTAAAACACTCCCCAGTAAAACACCCCGCATCTAAAACACTCCCCAGTAAAACACCTCTGATCTAAAAATCTCCCCAGTAAAAGTTCACTCATCTAAAACTCTCCCCAATAAAACTCCACTCATCTAAAACTCTCCCCAGTAAAACTCCACTCATCTAAAACACTCCCCAGTAAAACTCCACTCATGTAAAACACTCCCCAGTAAAACTCCACTCATGTAAAACACTCCCCAGTAAAACACCCCGCACGTAAAACACTCCCCAGTAAAACACCCCTCATCGAAAACACTCCCCAGTAAAACTCCACTCATCTAAAACTCTCCCCAGTAAAACTCCCCTCATCTAAAACACTCCCCAGTAAAACTCCCCTCATCTAAAACACTCCCCATTAAAACTCCCCTCATCTAAAACACTCCCCAGTGAAACACCCCTCATCTAAAACACTCCCCAGTGAAACACCCCTCATCTAAAACACTCCCCAGTAAATCTCCTCTCATCTAAAACACTCCCCAGTAAAACACCCCGCACGTAAAACACTCCCCAGTAAAACTCCACTCATCTAAAACTCTCCCCAGTAAAACTCCACTCATCTAAAACTCTCCCCAGTAAAACTCCACTCATCTAAAACTCTCCCCAGTAAAACTCCACTCATCTAAAACTCTCCCCAGTAAAACTCCACTCATCTAAAACACTCCCCAGTAAAACTCCACTCATCTAAAACACTCCCCAGTAAAACTCCACTCATCGAAAACACTCCCCAGTAAAACTCCTCATCTAAAACACTCCCCAGTAAAACACCCCGCACGTAAAACACTCCCCAGTAAAACACCCCTCATCGAAAACACTCCCCAGTAAAACACCCCTCATCTAAAACTCTCCCCAGTAAAACTCCACTCATCTAAAACACTCCCCAGTAAAACACCCCGCACGTAAAACACTCCCCAGTAAAACACCCCTCATCGAAAACACTCCCCAGTAAAACTCCACTCATCTAAAACTCTCCCCAGTAAAACTCCACTCATCTAAAACTCTCCCCAGTAAAACTCCACTCATCTAAAACTCTCCCCAGTAAAACTCCACTCATCTAAAACACTCCCCAGTAAAACTCCACTCATCTAAAACTCTCCCCAGTAAAACTCCACTCATGTAAAACACTCCCCAGTAAAACTCCACTCATGTAAAACACTCCCCAGTAAAACTCCACTCATGTAAAACACTCCCCAGTAAAACTCCACTCATGTAAAACACTCCCCAGTAAAACTCCACTCATGTAAAACACTCCCCAGTAAAACTCCACTCATGTAAAACACTCCCCAGTAAAACTCCACTCATGTAAAACACTCCCAAGTAAAAATCCACTCATGTAAAACACTCCCCAGTAAAACTCCACTCATCTAAAACACTCCCCAGTAAAACTCCACTCATCTAAAACACTCCCCAGTAAAACTCCACTCATCGAAAACACTCCCCAGTAAAACTCCTCATCTAAAACACTCCCCAGTAAAACACCCCGCACGTAAAACACTCCCCAGTAAAACACCCCTCATCGAAAACACTCCCCAGTAAAACACCCCTCATCTAAAACTCTCCCCAGTAAAACTCCACTCATCTAAAACACTCCCCAGTAAAACACCCCGCACGTAAAACACTCCCCAGTAAAACACCCCTCATCGAAAACACTCCCCAGTAAAACTCCACTCATCTAAAACTCTCCCCAGTAAAACTCCACTCATCTAAAACTCTCCCCAGTAAAACTCCACTCATCTAAAACTCTCCCCAGTAAAACTCCACTCATCTAAAACACTCCCCAGTAAAACTCCACTCATCTAAAACTCTCCCCAGTAAAACTCCACTCATGTAAAACACTCCCCAGTAAAACTCCACTCATGTAAAACACTCCCCAGTAAAACTCCACTCATGTAAAACACTCCCCAGTAAAACTCCACTCATGTAAAACACTCCCCAGTAAAACTCCACTCATGTAAAACACTCCCCAGTAAAACTCCACTCATGTAAAACACTCCCCAGTAAAACTCCACTCATGTAAAACACTCCCAAGTAAAAATCCACTCATGTAAAACACTCCCCAGTAAAACTCCACTCATCTAAAACACTCCCCAGTAAAACTCCACTCATCTAAAACACTCCCCAGTAAAACTCCACTCATCTAAAACACTCCCCAGTAAAACTCCACTCATCTAAAACACTCCCCAGTAAAACTCCACTCATCTAAAACACTCCCCAGTAAAACTCCACTCATCTAAAACACTCCCCAGTAAAACTCCACTCATCTAAAACACTCCCCAGTAAAACTCCACTCATCTAAAACACTCCCCAGTAAAACTCCACTCATCTAAAACACTCCCCAGTAAAACTCCACTCATCTAAAACACTCCCCAGTAAAACTCCACTCATCTAAAACACTCCCCAGTAAAACTCCACTCATCTAAAACACTCCCCAGTAAAACTCCACTCATCTAAAACACTCCCCAGTAAAACTCCACTCATCTAAAACACTCCCCAGTAAAACTCCACTCATCTAAAACACTCCCCAGTAAAACTCCACTCATCTAAAACACTCCCCAGTAAAACTCCACTCATCTAAAACACTCCCCAGTAAAACTCCACTCATCTAAAACACTCCCCAGTAAAACTCCACTCATCTAAAACACTCCCCAGTAAAACTCCACTCATCTAAAACACTCCCCAGTAAAACTCCACTCATCTAAAACACTCTCCAGTAAAACTCCACTCATCTAAAACACTCCCCAGTAAAACTCCACTCATCTAAAACACTCCCCAGTAAAACTCCACTCATCTAAAACACTCCCCAGTAAAACTCCACTCATCTAAAACACTCCCCAGTAAAACTCCACTCATCTAAAACACTCCCCAGTAAAACTCCACTCATCTAAAACACTCCCCAGTAAAACTCCACTCATCTAAAACACTCCCCAGTAAAACTCCACTCATCTAAAACACTCCCCAGTAAAACTCCACTCATCTAAAACACTCCCCAGTAAAACTCCACTCATCTAAAACACTCCCCAGTAAAACTCCACTCATCTAAAACACTCCCCAGTAAAACTCCACTCATCTAAAACATTCCCCAGTAAAACGCCACTCATCTAAAACACTCCCCAGTAAAACTCCACTCATCTAAAACACTCCCCAGTAAAACTCCACTCATCTAAAACACTCCCCAGTAAAACTCCACTCATCTAAAACACTCCCCAGTAAAACTCCACTCATCTAAAACACTCCCCAGTAAAACTCCACTCATCTAAAACACTCCCCAGTAAAACTCCACTCATCTAAAACACTCCCCAGTAAAACTCCACTCATCTAAAACACTCCCCAGTAAAACTCCACTCATCTAAAACACTCCCCAGTAAATCTCCTCTCATCTAAAACACTCCCCACTAAAACTCCTCTCATCTCAAACTCTCCCCAGTAAAACACCCCTCATCTAATACTCTCCCCAGTAAAACACCCCTCATCTAAAACTCTCCCCAGTAAAACACCCCTCATCTAAAACTCTCCCCAGTAAAACACCCCTCATCTAAAACTCTCCCCAGTAAAACACCCCTCATCTAAAACTCTCCCCAGTAAAACACCCCTCATCTAAAACTCTCCCCAGTAAAACACCCCTCATCTAAAACTCTCCCCAGTAAAACACCCCTCATCTAAAACACACCCCAGTAAAACACCCCTCATCTAAAACTCTCCCCAGTAAAACACCCCTCATCTAAAACTCTCCCCAGTAAAGCACCCCTCATCTAAAACTCTCCCCAGTAAAACACCTCATCTAAAACACTCACCAGTAAAATACCCCTCAACTAAAACTCTCCCTAGTAAAACTCCACTCATCTAAAACACACCCCAGTAAAACACCCCTCATCTAAAACTCTCCCCAGTAAAACACCCCTCATCTAAAACTCTCCCCAGTAAAACACCCCTCATCCAGAACTCTCCCCAGTAAAACACCCCTCATCTAAAACTCTCCCCAGTAAAACACCCCTCATCTAAAACACTCCCCAGTAAAACACCCCTCATCTAAAACACTCCCCAGTGAAACACACCTCATCTAAAACACTCCCCAGTAAAACACCCCTCATCTAAAACACTCCCCAGTAAAACTCCTCTCATCTAAAACTCTCCCCAGGAAAACACCCCTCATCTAAAACACTCCCCAGTAAAACACCCCTCATCTAAAACACTCCCCAGTAAAACACCCCTCATCTAAAACACTCCCCAGTAAAACACCCCTCATCTAAAACACTCCCCAGTAAAACACCCCTCATCTAAAACACTCCCCAGTAAAACACCCCTCATCTAAAACACTCCCCAGTAAAACACCCCTCATCTAAAACACTCCCCAGTAAAACACCCCTCATCTAAAACACTCCCCAGTAAAACACCCCTCATCTAAAACACTCCCCAGTAAAACACCCCTCATCGAAAACACTCCCCAGGAAAACACCCCTCATCTAAAACACTCCCCAGGAAAACACCCCTCATCTAAAAGACTCCCCAGGAAAACACCCCTCATCTAAAACACTCCCCAGGAAAACACCCCTCATCTAAAACACTCCCCAGGAAAACACCCCTCATCTAAAACTCTCCCCAGTGAAACTCCACTCATCTAAAACACACCCCAGTAAAACACCCCTCATCTCAAACTCTCCCCAGTAAAACACCCCTCATCTAAAACAATCCCCAGTAAAACACCCCTCATCTAAAACTCGCCCCAGAAAAACTCCACTCATCTATAACACACCCAAGTAAAACACCCCTCATCTAAAACTCTCCCCAGTGCAGTACCCCTCATCTAAAACTCTCCCCAGTAAAACACCCCGCATCTAAAACACTCCCCAGTAAAACTCCACTCATCTAAAACACTCCCCAGTAAAACTCCACTCATCTAAAACACTCCCCAGTAAAACTCCACTCATCTAAAACACTCCCCAGTAAAACTCCACTCATCTAAAACACTCCCCAGTAAAACTCCACTCATCTAAAACACTCCCCAGTAAAACTCCACTCATCTAAAACACTCCCCAGTAAATCTCCTCTCATCTAATACACTCCAGTAAAACACCCCGCATCTAAAACAATCCCCAGTCAAACACCCCTCATCGAAAACACTCCCCAGTAAATCTCCTCTCATCTAAAACACTCCCCAGTAAAACACCCCGCATCTAAAACACTCCCCAGTAAAACACCTCTGATCTAAAAATCTCCCCAGTAAAAGTTCACTCATCTAAAACTCTCCCCAATAAAACTTCACTCATCTAAAACACGCCCCAGCAAAACACCCCTCATCTAAAACTCTCCCCAGTAAAACACGCCTCATCTAAGACTCTCCCCAGTAAAACACCCCTCATCTAAGACTCTCCCCAGTAAAACACCCCTCATCTAAAACACACCCCAGTAAAACACCCCTCATCTAAAATTCTCTCCAGTAAAGCACCCCTCATCTAAAACACACCCCAGTAAAACACCCCTCATCTAAGACTCTCCCCAGTAAAACACCCCTCATCTAAAACTCTCCCCAGTGCAGCACCCCTCATCTAAAACTCTCCCCAGTAAAACACCCCTCATCTAAAACTCTCCCCAGTAAAACACCCCTCATCTAAAACTCTCCCCAGTAAAACACCCCTCATCTAAAACTCTCCCCAGTAAAACACCCCTCATCTAAAACTCTCCCCAGTAAAACACCCCTCATCTAAAAATCTCCCCAGTAAAACACCCCTCATCTAAAACTCTCCCCAGTAAAACTCCACTCATCTAAAACACTCCCCAGTAAATCTCCTCTCATCTAAAACACTCCCCACTAAAACTCCTCTCATCTCAAACTCTCCCCAGTAAAACACCCCTCATCTAATACTCTCCCCAGTAAAACACCCCTCATCTAAAACTCTCCCCAGTAAAACACCCCTCATCTAAAACTCTCCCCAGTAAAACACCCCTCATCTAAAACTCTCCCCAGTAAAACACCCCTCATCTAAAACTCTCCCCAGTAAAACACCCCTCATCTAAAACTCTCCCCAGTAAAACACCCCTCATCTAAAACTCTCCCCAGTAAAACACCCCTCATCTAAAACTCTCCCCAGTAAAACACCCCTCATCTAAAACTCTCCCCAGTAAAGCACCCCTCATCTAAAACTCTCCCCAGTAAAACACCTCATCTAAAACACTCACCAGTAAAATACCCCTCAACTAAAACTCTCCCCAGTAAAACTCCACTCATCTAAAACACACCCCAGTAAAACACCCCTCATCTAAAACTCTCCCCAGTAAAACACCCCTCATCTAAAACTCTCCCCAGTAAAACACCCCTCATCTAAAACTCTCCCCAGTAAAACACCCCTCATCTAAAACTCTCCCCAGTAAAACTCCACTCATCTAAAACACACCCCAGTAAAACACCCCTCATTTAAAACTCTCCCCAGTAAAACACCCCTCATCTAAAACTCTCCCCAGTAAAACACCCCTCATCCAGAACTCTCCCCAGTAAAACACCCCTCATCTAAAACTCTCCCCAGTAAAACACCCCTCATCTAAAACACTCCCCAGTAAAACACCCCTCATCTAAAACACTCCCCAGGAAAACACCCCTCATCTAAAACACTCACCAGTAAAACACCATTCATCTAAAACACTCCCCAGTGAAACACACCTCATCTAAAACACTCCCCAGTAAAACACCCCTCATCTAAAACACTCCCCAGTAAAACTCCTCTCATCTAAAACTCTCCCCAGGAAAACACCCCTCATCTAAAACACTCCCCAGGAAAACACCCCTCATCTAAAACACTCCCCAGTAAAACACCCCTCATCTAAAACACTCCCCAGTAAAACACCCCTCATCTAAAACACTCCCCAGTAAAACACCCCTCATCTAAAACACTCCCCAGTAAAACACCCCTCATCTAAAACACTCCCCAGTAAAACACCCCTCATCGAAAACACTCCCCAGGAAAACACCCCTCATCGAAAACACTCCCCAGGAAAACACCCCTCATCTAAAACACTCCCCAGGAAAACACCCCTCATCTAAAACACTCCCCAGGAAAACACCCCTCATCTAAAACACTCCCCAGGAAAACACCCCTCATCTAAAAGACTCCCCAGGAAAACACCCCTCATCTAAAACACTCCCCAGGAAAACACCCCTCATCTAAAACACTCCCCAGGAAAACACCCCTCATCTAAAACACTCCCCAGGAAAACACCCCTCATCTAAAACACTCCCCAGTAAAACTCCACTCATCTAAAACACACCCCAGTAAAACACCCCTCATCTCAAACTCTCCCCAGTAAAACACCCCTCATCTAAAACAATCCCCAGTAAAACACCCCTCATCTAAAACTCGCCCCAGAAAAACTCCACTCATCTATAACACACCCAAGTAAAACACCCCTCATCTAAAACTCTCCCCAGTGCAGTACCCCTCATCTAAAACTCTCCCCAGTAAAACACCCCGCATCTAAAACACTCCCCAGTAAAACTCCACTCATCTAAAACACTCCCCAGTAAAACTCCACTCATCTAAAACACTCCCCAGTAAAACTCCACTCATCTAAAACACTCCCCAGTAAAACTCCACTCATCTAAAACACTCCCCAGTAAAACTCCACTCATCTAAAACACTCCCCAGTAAATCTCCTCTCATCTAATACACTCCAGTCAAACACCCCTCATCGAAAACACTCCCCAGTAAATCTCCTCTCATCTAAAACACTCCCCAGTAAAACACCCCGCATCTAAAACACTCCCCAGTAAAACACCTCTGATCTAAAAATCTCCCCAGTAAAAGTTCACTCATCTAAAACTCTCCCCAATAAAACTTCACTCATCTAAAACACGCCCCAGCAAAACACCCCTCATCTAAAACTCTCCCCAGTAAAACACGCCTCATCTAAGACTCTCCCCAGTAAAACACCCCTCATCTAAGACTCTCCCCAGTAAAACACCCCTCATCTAAAACACACCCCAGTAAAACACCCCTCATCTAAAATTCTCTCCAGTAAAGCACCCCTCATCTAAAACACACCCCAGTAAAACACCCCTCATCTAAAACACACCCCAGTAAAACACCCCTCATCTAAAACTCTCCCCAGTGCAGCACCCCTCATCTAAAACTCTCCCCAGTAAAACACCCCTCATCTAAAACTCTCCCCAGTAAAACACCCCTCATCTAAAACTCTCCGCAGTAAAACACCCCTCATCTAAAACTCTCCCCAGTAAAACACCCCTCATCTAAAACTCTCCCCAGTAAAACACCCCTCAACTAAAACTCTCCCCAGTAAAACACCTCTCATCTAAAACACGCCCCAGTAAAACACCCCTCATATAAAACACGCCCCAGTAAAACACCCCTCATCTAAAACTCTCCCCAGTAAAACACCCCTCATCTAAAACTCTCCCCAGTAAAACACCCCTCATCTAAAACTCTCCCCAGTAAAACACCCCTCATCTAAAACTCTCCCCAGTAAAACACCCCTCATCTAAAACTCTCCCCAGTAAAACACCCCTCATCTAAAACTCTCCCCAGTAAAACACCCCTCATCTCAAACACTCCCCAGTAAAACACCCCTCATCTCAAACACTCCCCAGTAAAACTCCTCTCATCTAAAACACTCCCCAGTAAAACACCCCTCATCTAAAACACTCCCCAGTAAAACACCCCTCATCTAAAACACTCCCCAGTAAAACACCCCTCATCTAAAACACTCCCCAGTAAAACACCCCTCATCTAAAACACTCCCCAGTAAAACACCCCTCATCTAAAACACTCCCCAGTAAAACACCCCTCATCTAAAACACTCCCCAGTAAAACACCCCTCATCTAAAACACTCCCCAGTAAAACACCCCTCATCTAAAACACTCCCCAGTAAAACACCCCTCATCTAAAACACTCCCCAGTAAAACACCCCTCATCTAAAACACTCCCCAGTAAAACACCCCTCATCTAAAACACTCCCCAGTAAAACACCCCTCATCTAAAACACTCCCCAGTAAAACACCCCTCATCTAAAACACTCCCCAGTAAAACACCCCTCATCTAAAACACTCCCCAGTAAAACACTCCCCAGTAAAACTCCACTCATCTAAAACACTCCCCAGTAAAACTCCACTCATCTAAAACACTCCCCAGTAAAACTCCACTCATCTAAAACACTCCCCAGTAAAACTCCACTCATCTAAAACACTCCCCAGTAAAACTCCACTCATCTAAAACACTCCCCAGTAAAACTCCACTCATCTAAAACACTCCCCAGTAAAACTCCACTCATCTAAAACACTCCCCAGTAAAACTCCACTCATCTAAAACACTCCCCAGTAAAACTCCACTCATCTAAAACACTCCCCAGTAAAACTCCACTCATCTAAAACACTCCCCAGTAAAACTCCTCTCATCTAAAACACTCCCCAGTAAAACTCCACTCATCTAAAACACTCCCCAGTAAAACTCCACTCATCTAAAACACTCCCCAGTAAAACTCCACTCATCTAAAACACTCCCCAGTAAAACTCCACTCATCTAAAACACTCCCCAGTAAAACTCCACTCAACTAAAACACTCCCCAGTAAAACACCCCTCATCTAAAACACTCCCCAGTAAAACTCCTCTCATCTAAAACTCTCCCCAGTAAAACACCCCTCATCTAAAACACTCCCCAGTAAAACACCCCTCATCTAAAACACTCCCCAGTAAAACACCCCTCATCTAAAACACTCCCCAGTAAAACACCTCTCATCTAAAACACTGCCCAGTAAAACACCCCTCATCTAAGACTCTCCCCAGTAAAACACCTATCATCTAAAACTCTCTCCAGTAAAACTCCACTCATCTAAAACTCTCCCCAGGAAAACACCCCTTAACTAAAACTCTCCCCAGTAAAACACCCCTCATCTAAAACTCTCCCCAGTAAAACACCCCTCATCTAAAACACACCCCAGTAAAATACCCCTCAACTAAAACTCTCCCCAGTAAAATACCCCTCAACTAAAACTCTCCCCAGTAAAATACCCCTCAACTAAAACTCTCCCCAGTAAAACACCTCTCATCTAAAACACGCCCCAGTAAAACACCCCTCATCTAAAACACTCCCCAGTAAAACACCCCTCATCTAAAACTCTCCCCAGTAAAACACCCCTCATCTAAAACTCTCCCCAGTAAAACACCCCTCATCTAAAACTCTCCCCAGTAAAACACCCCTCATCTAAAACTCTCCCCAGTAAAACACCCCTCATCTCAAACACTCCCCAGTAAAACACCCCTCATCTCAAACACTCCCCAGTAAAACTCCTCTCATCTAAAACACTCCCCAGTAAAACACCCCTCATCTAAAACACTCCCCAGTAAAACACCCCTCATCCAAAACACTCCCCAGTAAAACACCCCTCATCTAAAACACTCCCCAGTAAAACACCCCTCATCTAAAACACTGCCCAGTAAAACACCCCTCATCTAAAACACTCCCCAGTAAAACACCCCTCATCTAAAACACTCCCCAGTAAAACACCCCTCATCTAAAACACTCCCCAGTAAAACACCCCTCATCTAAAACACTCCCCAGTAAAACACCCCTCATCTAAAACACTCCCCAGTAAAACACCCCTCATCTAAAACACTCCCCAGTAAAACACCCCTCATCTAAAACACTCCCCAGTAAAACACCCCTCATCTAAAACACTCCCCAGTAAAACACCCCTCATCTAAAACACTCCCCAGTAAAACACCCCTCATCTAAAACACTCCACAGTAAAACACCCCTCATCTAAAACACTCCCCAGTAAAACACCCCTCATCTAAAACACTCCCCAGTAAAACTCCACTCATCTAAAACACTCCCCAGTAAAACTCCACTCATCTAAAACACTCCCCAGTAAAACACCCCTCATCTAAAACACTCCCCAGTAAAACTCCTCTCATCTAAAACACTCCCCAGTAAAACTTCACTCATCTAAAACACTCCCCAGTAAAACTCCACTCATCTAAAACACTCCCCAGTAAAACACCCCTTATCTAAAACACTCCCCAGGAAAACACCCCTCATCTAAAACACTCCCCAGTAAAACACCCCTCATCTAAAACTCTCTCCAGTAAAACTCCACTCATCTAAAACTCTCCCCAGGAAAACACCCCTTAACTAAAACTCTCCCCAGTAAAATACCCCTCATCTAAAACTCTCCCCAGTAAAACACCCCTCATCTAAAACTCTCCCCAGTAAAACACCCCTCATCTAAAACTCTCCCCAGTAAAACACCCCTCATCTAAAACTCTCCCCAGTAAAACTCCACTCATCTAAAACTCTCCCCAGTAAAACACCCCTCATCTAAAACTCTCCCCAGTAAAACTCCACTCATCTAAAACACACCCCAGTAAAACACCCCTCATCTAAAACTCTCCCCAGTGCAGCACCCCTCATCTAAAACTCTCCCCAGTACAACACCCCTCATCTAAAACACTCCCCAGTACAACACCCCTCATCTAAAACACTCCCCAGTAAAACTCCACTCATCTAAAACTCTCCCCAGTAAAACACCCCTCATCTAAAACACTCCCCAGTAAAACTCCTCTCATCTCAAACACTCCCCAGTAAAACACCCCTCATCTCAAACACTCCCCAGGAAAACACCCCTCATCTACAACACTCCCCAGGAAAACACCCCTCATCTACAACACTCCCCAGGAAAATACCCCTCATCGAAAACACTCCCCAGGAAAACACCCCTCATCTAAAACTCTCCCCAGGAAAACACCCCTCATCTAAAACTCTCCACAGTGCAGCACCCCTCATCTAAAACTCTCCCCAGTAAAACACCCCTCATCTAAAACTCTCCCCAGTAAAACTCCACTCATCTAAAACACTCCCCAGTGAAACACCCCTCATCTAAAACTCTCCCCAGTAAAACACCCCTCATCTAAAACAATCCCCAGTAAAACTCCTCTCATCTAAAACACTCCCCAGTAAAACACCCCTCATCTAAAACACTCCCCAGTAAATCTCCTCTCATATAAAACACTCCCCAGTAAATCTCCTCTCATCTAAAACACTCCCCAGTAAAACACCCCGCATCTAAAACACTCCCCACTAAAACTCCTCTCATCTAAAACGCTCCCCAGTAAAACTCCTCTCATCTAAAACTCTCCCCAGTAAAACTCCTCTCATCTAAAACACTCCCCAGTAAAACTCCACTCATCTAAAACACTCCCCAGGAAAACACCTCTGATCTAAAAATCTCCCCAGTAAAAGTTCACTCATCTAAAACTCTCCCCAATAAAACTTCACTCATCTAAAACACGCCCCAGCAAAACACCCCTCATCTAAAACTCTCCCCAGTAAAACTCCACTCATCTAAGACTCTCCAGTAAAACACCTCTCATCTAAAACACACCCCAGTAAAACACCCCTCATCTAAAACACACCCCAGTAAAGCACCCCTCATCTAAAAAACACCCCAGTAAAATACCCCTCAACTAAAACTCTCCCCAGTAAAACACCCCTCATCTAAAACTCTCCCCAGTGCAGCACCCCTCATCTAAAACTCTCCCCAGTAAAACACCCCTCATCTAAAACACACCCCAGTAAAACACCCCTCATCTAAAACACACCCCAGTAAAATACCCCTCAACTAAAACTCTCCCCAGTAAAACACCCCTCATCTAAAACTCTCCCCAGTAAAACACCCCTCATCTAAAACTCTCCCCAGTAAAACACCCCTCATCGAAAACTCTCCCCAGTAAAACACCCCTCATCGAAAACTCTCCCCAGTAAAACACCCCTCATCTAAAACACTCCCCATTAAAACTCCACACATTTAAAACAAACCCAGTGAAACACCCCTCATCTAAAACTCTCCCCAGTAAAACACCCCTCATCTAAAACTCTCCCCAGTAAAAGACCCCTCATCTAAAACTCTCCCCAGTAAAACACCCCTCATCTAAAACTCTCCCCAGTAAAACTCCTCTCATCTAAAACTCTCCCCAGTAAAACTCCTCTCATCTAAAACACTCCCCAGTAAAACTCCTCTCATCTAAAACACTCCCCAGTGAAACACCCCTCATCTAAAACACTCCCCAGTAAAACACCCCTCATCTAAAACACTCCCCAGTAAAACACCCCTCATCTAAAACACTCCCCACTAAAACACCCCTCATCTAGAACACTCCCCACTAAAACACCCCTCATCTAGAACACTCCCCACTAAAACACCCCTCATCTAGAACACTCCCCAGTGAAACACCTCTCATCTAAAACACTCCCCACTAAAACACCCCTCATCTAAGACTCTCCCCAGTAAAACACCCCTCATCTAAGACTCTCCCCAGTAAAACACCTATCATCTAAAACACGCCCCAGTAAAACACCCCTCATCTAAAACTCTCTCCAGTAAAACTGCACTCATCTAAAACACCCCAGTAAAACACCCCTCATCTAAAACTCTCCCCAGTAAAACACCCCTCATCTAAAACTCTCCCCAGTAAAACACCCCTCATCTAAAACTCTCCCCAGTAAAACCCCACTCATCTAAAACACACCCCAGTAAAACACCCCTCATCTAAAACTCTCCCCAGTGCAGCACCCCTCATCTAAAACTCTCCCCAGTAAAACACCCCTCATCTAAAACACTCCCCAGTAAAACTCCACTCATCTAAAACACTCCCCAGTAAAACTCCACTCATCTAAAACTCTCCCCAGTAAAACTCCTCTCATCTAAAACACTCCCCAGTAAAACACCCCTCATCTAAAACACTCCCCAGTAAAACACCCCTCATCTAAAACACTCCCCAGTAAAACACCCCTCATCTAAAACACTCCCCAGTAAAACACCCCTCATCTAAAACACTCCCCAGTAAAACACCCCTCATCTAAAACACTCCCCAGTAAAACACCCCTCATCTAAAACACTCCCCAGTAAAACACCCCTCATCTAAAACACTCCCCAGTAAAACACCCCTCATCTAAAACACTCCCCAGTAAAACACCCCTCATCTAAAACACTCCCCAGTAAAACACCCCTCATCTAAAACACTCCCCAGTAAAACTCCTCTCAACTAAAACACTCCCCAGTGAAACACCCCTCATCTAAAACATTCACCAGGAAAACACCCCTCATCGAAAACACTCCCCAGTAAAACACCCCTCATCTAAAACTCTCCCCAGTGCAGCACCCCTCATCTAAAACACTCCCCAGTAAAACACCCCTCATCTAAAACACTCCCCAGTAAAACACCCCTCATCTAAAACACTCCCCAGTAAAACACCCCTCATCTAAAACACTCCCCAGTAAAACACCCCTCATCTAAAACACTCCCCAGTAAAACACCCCTCATCTAAAACACTCCCCAGTAAAACACCCCTCATCTAAAACACTCCCCAGTAAAACTCCACTCATCTAAAACACTCCCCAGTAAAACTCCACTCATCTAAAACACTCCCCAGTAAAACTCCACTCATCTAAAACACTCCCCAGTAAAACACCCCTCATCTAAAACACTCCCCAGTAAAACTCCTCTCATCTAAAACACTCCCCAGTAAAACTTCACTCATCTAAAACACTCCCCAGTAAAACTCCACTCATCTAAAACACTCCCCAGTAAAACACCCCTCATCTAAAACAGTCCCCAGGAAAACACCCCTCATCTAAAACTCTCCCCAGTAAAACACCTATCATCTAAAACTCTCTCCAGTAAAACTCCACTCATCTAAAACTCTCCCCAGGAAAACACCCCTTAACTAAAACTCTCCCCAGTAAAATACCCCTCATCTAAAACTCTCCCCAGTAAAACACCCCTCATCTAAAACTCTCCCCAGTAAAACACCCCTCATCTAAAACTCTCCCCAGTAAAACACCCCTCATCTAAAACTCTCCCCAGTAAAACACCCCTCATCTAAAACTCTCCCCAGTAAAACTCCACTCATCTAAAACTCTCCCCAGTAAAACTCCACTCATCTAAAACTCTCCCCAGTAAAACACCCCTCATCTAAAACTCTCCCCAGTAAAACTCCACTCATCTAAAACACACCCCAGTAAAACACCCCTCATCTAAAACTCTCCCCAGTGCAGCACCCCTCATCTAAAACTCTCCCCAGTACAACACCCCTCATCTAAAACACTCCCCAGTACAACACCCCTCATCTAAAACACTCCCCAGTAAAACTCCACTCATCTAAAACTCTCCCCAGTAAAACACCCCTCATCTAAAACACTCCCCAGTAAAACTCCTCTCATCTAAAACACTCCCCAGTAAAACACCCCTCATCTCAAACACTCCCCAGTAAAACACCCCTCATCTCAAACACTCCCCAGGAAAACACCCCTCATCTACAACACTCCCCAGGAAAACACCCCTCATCTACAACACTCCCCAGGAAAACACCCCTCATCGAAAACACTCCCCAGGAAAACACCCCTCATCTAAAACTCTCCCCAGGAAAACACCCCTCATCTAAAACTCTCCACAGTGCAGCACCCCTCATCTAAAACTCTCCCCAGTAAAACACCCCTCATCTAAAACTCTCCCCAGTAAAACTCCACTCATCTAAAACACTCCCCAGTGAAACACCCCTCATCTAAAACTCTCCCCAGTAAAACACCCCTCATCTAAAACAATCCCCAGTAAAACTCCTCTCATCTAAAACACTCCCCAGTAAAACACCCCTCATCTAAAACACTCCCCAGTAAATCTCCTCTCATCTAAAACACTCCCCAGTAAATCTCCTCTCATCTAAAACACTCCCCAGTAAAACACCCCGCATCTAAAACACTCCCCACTAAAACTCCTCTCATCTAAAACGCTCCCCAGTAAAACTCCTCTCATCTAAAACTCTCCCCAGTAAAACTCCTCTCATCTAAAACACTCCCCAGTAAAACTCCACTCATCTAAAACACTCCCCAGGAAAACACCTCTGATCTAAAAATCTCCCCAGTAAAAGTTCACTCATCTAAAACTCTCCCCAATAAAACTTCACTCATCTAAAACACGCCCCAGCAAAACACCCCTCATCTAAAACTCTCCCCAGTAAAACTCCACTCATCTAAGACTCTCCAGTAAAACACCTCTCATCTAAAACACACCCCAGTAAAACACCCCTCATCTAAAACACACCCCAGTAAAGCACCCCTCATCTAAAAAACACCCCAGTAAAATACCCCTCAACTAAAACTCTCCCCAGTAAAACACCCCTCATCTAAAACTCTCCCCAGTGCAGCACCCCTCATCTAAAACTCTCCCCAGTAAAACACCCCTCATCTAAAACACACCCCAGTAAAACACCCCTCATCTAAAACACACCCCAGTAAAGCACCCCTCATCTAAAACACACCCCAGTAAAATACCCCTCAACTAAAACTCTCCCCAGTAAAACACCCCTCATCTAAAACTCTCCCCAGTAAAACACCCCTCATCTAAAACTCTCCCCAGTAAAACACCCCTCATCTAAAACTCTCCCCAGTAAAACACCTCATCTAAAACACACCCCAGTAAAATACCCCTCAACTAAAACTCTCCCCAGTAAAACACCTCTCATCTAAAACACGCCCCAGTAAAACACCCCTCATCTAAAACTCTCCCCAGTAAAACACCCCTCATCTAAAACTCTCCCCAGTAAAACACCCCTCATCAAAAACTCTCCCCAGTAAAACACCCCTCATCGAAAACTCTCCCCAGTAAAACACCCCTCATCGAAAACTCTCCCCAGTAAAACACCCCTCATCTAAAACACTCCCCATTAAAACTCCACACATTTAAAACAAACCCAGTGAAACACCCCTCATCTAAAACTCTCCCCAGTAAAACACCCCTCATCTAAAACTCTCCCCAGTAAAAGACCCCTCATCTAAAACTCTCCCCAGTAAAACACCCCTCATCTAAAACTCTCCCCAGTAAAACTCCTCTCATCTAAAACTCTCCCCAGTAAAACTCCTCTCATCTAAAACACTCCCCAGTAAAACTCCTCTCATCTAAAACACTCCCCAGTGAAACACCCCTCATCTAAAACACTCCCCAGTGAAACACCCCTCATCTAAAACACTCCCCAGTGAAACACCCCTCATCTAAAACACTCCCCAGTAAAACACCCCTCATCTAGAACACTCCCCAGTAAAGCACCCCTCATCTAAAACACACCCCAGTAAAATACCCCTCAACTAAAACTCTCCCCAGTAAAACACCCCTCATCTAAAACTCTCCCCAGTAAAACACCCCTCATCTAAAACTCTCCCCAGTAAAACACCCCTCATCTAAAACTCTCCCCAGTAAAACACCTCATCTAAAACACACCCCAGTAAAATACCCCTCAACTAAAACTCTCCCCAGTAAAACACCTCTCATCTAAAACACGCCCCAGTAAAACACCCCTCATCTAAAACTCTCCCCAGTAAAACACCCCTCATCTAAAACTCTCCCCAGTAAAACACCCCTCATCAAAAACTCTCCCCAGTAAAACACCCCTCATCGAAAACTCTCCCCAGTAAAACACCCCTCATCGAAAACTCTCCCCAGTAAAACACCCCTCATCTAAAACACTCCCCATTAAAACTCCACACATTTAAAACAAACCCAGTGAAACACCCCTCATCTAAAACTCTCCCCAGTAAAACACCCCTCATCTAAAACTCTCCCCAGTAAAAGACCCCTCATCTAAAACTCTCCCCAGTAAAACACCCCTCATCTAAAACTCTCCCCAGTAAAACTCCTCTCATCTAAAACTCTCCCCAGTAAAACTCCTCTCATCTAAAACACTCCCCAGTAAAACTCCACTCATCTAAAACACTCCCCAGTAAAACTCCACTCATCTAAAACTCTCCCCAGTAAAACTCCTCTCATCTAAAACACTCCCCAGTAAAACACCCCTCATCTAAAACACTCCCCAGTAAAACACCCCTCATCTAAAACACTCCCCAGTAAAACACCCCTCATCTAAAACACTCCCCAGTAAAACACCCCTCATCTAAAACACTCCCCAGTAAAACACCCCTCATCTAAAACACTCCCCAGTAAAACACCCCTCATCTAAAACACTCCCCAGTAAAACACCCCTCATCTAAAACACTCCCCAGTAAAACACCCCTCATCTAAGACTCTCCCCAGTAAAACACCTATCATCTAAAACACGCCCCAGTAAAACACCCCTCATCTAAAACACTCCCCAGTAAAACACCCCTCATCTAAAACACTCCCCAGTAAAACACCCCTCATCTAAAACACTCCCCAGTAAAACACCCCTCATCTAAAACACTCCCCAGTGAAACACCCCTCATCTAAAACATTCACCAGGAAAACACCCCTCATCGAAAACACTCCCCAGTAAAACACCCCTCATCTAAAACTCTCCCCAGTGCAGCACCCCTCATCTAAAACTCTCCCCAGTAAAACACCCCTCATCTAAAACTCTCCCCAGTAAAACACCCCTCATCTAAAACACTCCCCAGTAAAACTCCACTCATCTAAAACACTCCCCAGTAAAACACCCCTCATCTAAAACACTCCCCAGTAAAACTCCTCTCAACTAAAACACTCCCCAGTAAAACACCCCGCATCTAAAACACTCCCCACTAAAACTCCACTCATCTAAAACACTCCCCAGGAAAACACCTCTGATCTAAAACTCTCCCCAGTAAAACTCCTCTCAACTAAAACACTCCCCAGTAAAACACCCCGCATCTAAAACACTCCCCAGTAAAACTCCACTCATCTAAAACACTCCCCAGGAAAACACCTCTGATCTAAAAATCTCCCCAGTAAAAGTTCACTCATCTAAAACTCTCCCCAATAAAACTTCACTCATCTAAAACACGCCCCAGCAAAACACCCCTCATCTAAAACTCTCCCCAGTAAAACTCCACTCATCTAAGACTCTCCAGTAAAACACCTCTCATCTAAAACACACCCCAGTAAAACACCCCTCATCTAAAACACACCCCAGTAAAGCACCCCTCATCTAAAACACACCCCAGTAAAATACCCCTCAAGTAAAACTCTCCCCAGTAAAACACCCCTCATCTAAAACTCTCCCCAGTGCAGCACCCCTCATCTAAAACTCTCCCCAGTAAAACACCCCTCATCTAAAACACACCCCAGTAAAACACCCCTCATCTAAAACACACCCCAGTAAAGCACCCCTCATCTAAAACACACCCCAGTAAAATACCCCTCAACTAAAACTCTCCCCAGTAAAACACCCCTCATCTAAAACTCTCCCCAGTAAAACACCCCTCATCTAAAACTCTCCCCAGTAAAACACCCCTCATCTAAAACTCTCCCCAGTAAAACACCTCATCTAAAACACACCCCAGTAAAATACCCCTCAACTAAAACTCTCCCCAGTAAAACACCTCTCATCTAAAACACGCCCCAGTAAAACACCCCTCATCTAAAACTCTCCCCAGTAAAACACCCCTCATCTAAAACTCTCCCCAGTAAAACACCCCTCATCAAAAACTCTCCCCAGTAAAACACCCCTCATCGAAAACTCTCCCCAGTAAAACACCCCTCATCGAAAACTCTCCCCAGTAAAACACCCCTCATCTAAAACACTCCCCATTAAAACTCCACTCATTTAAAACAAACCCAGTGAAACACCCCTCATCTAAAACTCTCCCCAGTAAAACACCCCTCATCTAAAACTCTCCCCAGTAAAAGACCCCTCATCTAAAACTCTCCCCAGTAAAACACCCCTCATCTAAAACTCTCCCCAGTAAAACTCCTCTCATCTAAAACACTCCCCAGTAAAACTCCTCTCATCTAAAACACTCCCCAGTGAAACACCCCTCATCTAAAACACTCCCCAGTAAAACACCCCTCATCTAAAACACTCCCCACTAAAACACCCCTCATCTAGAACACTCCCCACTAAAACACCCCTCATCTAAAACACTCCCCAGTGAAACACCTCTCATCTAAAACACTCCCCACTAAAACACCCCTCATCTAAGACTCTCCCCAGTAAAACACCTATCATCTAAAACACGCCCCAGTAAAACACCCCTCATCTAAAACTCTCTCCAGTAAAACTGCACTCATCTAAAACACCCCAGTAAAACACCCCTCATCTAAAACTCTCCCCAGTAAAACACCCCTCATCTAAAACTCTCCCCAGTAAAACACCCCTCATCTAAAACTCTCCCCAGTAAAACCCCACTCATCTAAAACACACCCCAGTAAAACACCCCTCATCTAAAACTCTCCCCAGTGCAGCACCCCTCATCTAAAACTCTCCCCAGTAAAACACCCCTCATCTAAAACACTCCCCAGTAAAACTCCACTCATCTAAAACACTCCCCAGTAAAACTCCACTCATCTAAAACTCTCCCCAGTAAAACTCCTCTCATCTAAAACACTCCCCAGTAAAACACCCCTCATCTAAAACACTCCCCAGTAAAACACCCCTCATCTAAAACACTCCCCAGTAAAACACCCCTCATCTAAAACACTCCCCAGTAAAACACCCCTCATCTAAAACACTCCCCAGTAAAACACCCCTCATCTAAAACACTCCCCAGTAAAACACCCCTCATCTAAAACACTCCCCAGTAAAACACCCCTCATCTAAAACACTCCCCAGTAAAACACCCCTCATCTAAAACACTCCCCAGTAAAACACCCCTCATCTAAAACACTCCCCAGTAAAACACCCCTCATCTAAAACACTCCCCAGTAAAACACCCCTCATCTAAAACACTCCCCAGTAAAACACCCCTCATCTAAAACACTCCCCAGTAAAACACCCCTCATCTAAAACACTCCCCAGTAAAACACCCCTCATCTAAAACACTCCCCAGTAAAACACCCCTCATCTAAAACACTCCCCAGTAAAACACCCCTCATCTAAAACACTCCCCAGTAAAACTCCTCTCAACTAAAACACTCCCCAGTGAAACACCCCTCATCTAAAACATTCACCAGGAAAACACCCCTCATCGAAAACACTCCCCAGTAAAACACCCCTCATCTAAAACTCTCCCCAGTGCAGCACCCCTCATCTAAAACTCTCCCCAGTAAAACACCCCTCATCTAAAACACTCCCCAGTAAAACTCCACTCATCTAAAACACTCCCCAGTAAAACACCCCTCATCTAAAACACTCCCCAGTAAAACTCCTCTCAACTAAAACACTCCCCAGTAAAACACCCCGCATCTAAAACACTCCCCACTAAAACTCCTCTCATCTAAAACGCTCCCCAGTAAAACTCCTCTCATCTAAAACGCTCCCCAGTAAAACTCCTCTCATCTAAAACACTCCCCAGTAAAACTACACTCATCTAAAACACTCCCCAGGAAAACACCTCTGATCTAAAAATCTCCCCAGTAAAAGTTCACTCATCTAAAACTCTCCCCAATAAAACTTCACTCATCTAAAACACGCCCCAGCAAAACACCCCTCATCTAAAACTCTCCCCAGTAAAACTCCACTCATCTAAGACTCTCCAGTAAAACACCTCTCATCTAAAACACACCCCAGTAAAACACCCCTCATCTAAAACACACCCCAGTAAAGCACCCCTCATCTAAAACACACCCCAGTAAAATACCCCTCAACTAAAACTCTCCCCAGTAAAACACCCCTCATCTAAAACTCTCCCCAGTGCAGCACCCCTCATCTAAAACTCTCCCCAGTAAAACACCCCTCATCTAAAACACACCCCAGTAAAACACCCCTCATCTAAAACACACCCCAGTAAAGCACCCCTCATCTAAAACACACCCCAGTAAAATACCCCTCAACTAAAACTCTCCCCAGTAAAACACCCCTCATCTAAAACTCTCCCCAGTAAAACACCCCTCATCTAAAACTCTCCCCAGTAAAACACCCCTCATCTAAAACTCTCCCCAGTAAAACACCCCTCATCTAAAACTCTCCCCAGTAAAACACCCCTCATCTAAAACTCTCCCCAGTAAAACACCCCTCATCTAAAACTCTCCCCAGTAAAACACCTCATCTAAAACACACCCCAGTAAAATACCCCTCAACTAAAACTCTCCCCAGTAAAACACCTCTCATCTAAAACACGCCCCAGTAAAACACCCCTCATCTAAAACTCTGCCCAGTAAAACACCCCTCATCTAAAACTCTCCCCAGTAAAACACCCCTCATCAAAAACTCTCCCCAGTAAAATACCCCTCATCGAAAACTCTCCCCAGTAAAACACCCCTCATCGAAAACTCTCCCCAGTAAAACACCCCTCATCTAAAACACTCCCCATTAAAACTCCACTCATTTAAAACTCTCCCCAGTAAAAGACCCCTCATCTAAAACTCTCCCCAGTAAAACACCTCTCATCTAAAACTCTCCCCAGTAAAACTCCTCTCATCTAAAACTCTCCCCAGTAAAACTCCTCTCATCTAAAACTCTCCCCAGTAAAACTCCTCTCATCTAAAACTCTCCCCAGTAAAACACCCCTCATCCAAAACACTCCCCAGTAAAACTCCTCTCATCTAAAACACTCCCCAGTAAAACTCCTCTCATCTAAAACACTCCCCAGTAAAACTCCTCTCATCTAAAACACTCCCCAGTAAAACACCCCTCATCTAAAACACTCCCCACTAAAACACCCCTCATCTAGAACACTCCCCACTAAAACACCCCTCATCTAAAACACTCCCCAGTGAAACACCTCTCATCTAAAACACTCCCCACTAAAACACCCCTCATCTAAGACTCTCCCCAGTAAAACACCTATCATCTAAAACACGCCCCAGTAAAACACCCCTCATCTAAAACTCTCTCCAGTAAAACTGCACTCAACTAAAACACCCCAGTAAAACACCCCTCATCTAAAACTCTCCCCAGTAAAACACCCCTCATCTAAAACTCTCCCCAGTAAAACACCCCTCATCTAAAACTCTCCCCAGTAAAACACCCCTCATCTAAAACTCTCCCCAGTAAAACCCCACTCATCTAAAACACACCCCAGTAGAACACCCCTCATCTAAAACTCTCCCCAGTGCAGCACCCCTCATCTAAAACTCTCCCCAGTAAAACACCCCTCATCTAAAACACTCCCCAGTAAAACTCCACTCATCTAAAACACTCCCCAGTAAAACTCCACTCATCTAAAACTCTCCCCAGTAAAACACCCCTCATCTAAAACACTCCCCAGTAAAACTCCTCTCAACTAAAACACTCCCCAGTGAAACACCCCTCATCTAAAACATTCACCAGGAAAACACCCCTCATCGAAAACACTCCCCAGTAAAACACCCCTCATCTAAAACTCTCCCCAGTGCAGCACCCCTCATCTAAAACTCTCCCCAGTAAAACACCCCTCATCTAAAACACTCCCCAGTAAAACTCCACTCATCTAAAACTCTCCCCAGTAAAACACCCCTCATCTAAAACACTCCCCAGTAAAACTCCTCTCATCTAAAACACTCCCCAGTAAAACTCCTCTCATCTAAAACACTCCCCAGTAAAACTCCTCTCATCTAAAACACTCCCCAGTAAAACACCCCTCATCTAAAACACTCCCCACTAAAACACCCCTCATCTAGAACACTCCCCACTAAAACACCCCTCATCTAAAACACTCCCCAGTGAAACACCTCTCATCTAAAACACTCCCCACTAAAACACCCCTCATCTAAGACTCTCCCCAGTAAAACACCTATCATCTAAAACACGCCCCAGTAAAACACCCCTCATCTAAAACTCTCTCCAGTAAAACTGCACTCATCTAAAACACCCCAGTAAAACACCCCTCATCTAAAACTCTCCCCAGTAAAACACCCCTCATCTAAAACTCTCCCCAGTAAAACACCCCTCATCTAAAACTCTCCCCAGTAAAACACCCCTCATCTAAAACTCTCCCCAGTAAAACCCCACTCATCTAAAACACACCCCAGTAGAACACCCCTCATCTAAAACTCTCCCCAGTGCAGCACCCCTCATCTAAAACTCTCCCCAGTAAAACACCCCTCATCTAAAACACTCCCCAGTAAAACTCCACTCATCTAAAACACTCCCCAGTAAAACTCCACTCATCTAAAACTCTCCCCAGTAAAACACCCCTCATCTAAAACACTCCCCAGTAAAACTCCTCTCAACTAAAACACTCCCCAGTGAAACACCCCTCATCTAAAACATTCACCAGGAAAACACCCCTCATCGAAAACACTCCCCAGTAAAACACCCCTCATCTAAAACTCTCCCCAGTGCAGCACCCCTCATCTAAAACTCTCCCCAGTAAAACACCCCTCATCTAAAACACTCCCCAGTAAAACTCCACTCATCTAAAACACTCCCCAGTAAAACACCCCTCATCTAAAACACTCCCCAGTAAAACTCCTCTCAACTAAAACTCTCCCCAGGAAAACACCCCTCATCTAAAACACTCCCCAGTAAAACACCCCTCATCTAAAACACTCCCCAGTAAAACACCCCTCATCTAAAACACTCACCAGTGAAACACCCCTCATCTAAAACACTCCCCAGTAAAACTCCTCTCAACTAAAACTCTCCCCAGGAAAACACCCCTCATCTAAAACTCTCCCCAGTGCAGCACCCCTCATCTAAAACTCTCCCCAGTAAAACACCCCTCATCTAAAACACTCCCCAGTAAAACTCCACTCATCTAAAACAAACCCCAGTAAAACACCCCTCATCTAAAACTCTCCCCAGTGCAGCACCCCTCATCTAAAACTCTCCCCAGTAAAACACCCCTCATCGAAAACACTCCCCAGTAAAACTCCACTCATCTAAAACACTCCCCAGTAAAACACCCCTCATCTAAAACACTCCCCAGTAAAACTCCTCTCAACTAAAACTCTCCCCAGGAAAACACCCCTCATCTAAAACACTCCCCAGTAAAACACCCCTCATCTAAAACACTCCCCAGTAAAACACCCCTCATCTAAAACTCTCCCCAGTAAAACACCCCTCATCTAAAACACTCCCCAGTAAAACACCTCTCATCTGAAACACTCCCCAGTAAAACACCTCTCATCTGAAACACTCCCCAGTAAAACACCTCTCATCTGAAACACTCCCCAGTAAAACACCCTTCATCTAAAACACTCCCCAGTAAAACTCCACTCAACTAAAACTCTCCCCAGGAAAACACCCCTCATCTAAAACACTCCCCAGTATAACACCCCTCATCTAAAACACTCCCCAGTAAAACACCCCTCATCTAAAACACTCCCCAGGAAAACACCCCTCATCTAAAACACTCCCCAGGAAAACACCCCTCATCTAAAACACTCCCCAGGAAAACACCCCTCATCTAAAACACTCCCCAGGAAAACACCCCTCATCTAAAACACTCCCCAGTAAAACACCCCTCATCTAAAACACTCCCCAGTAAAACTCCTCTCATCTAAAACACTCCCCAGTAAAACACCCCTCATCTCAAACACTCCCCAGTAAAACACCCCTCAACTAAAACACTCCCCAGGAAAACACCCCTCATCTAAAACACTCCCCAGTAAAACACCCCTCATCTAAAACACTCCCCAGTAAAACACCCCTCATCTAAAACTCTCCCCAGTAAAACACCTATCATCTAAAACTCTCTCCAGTAAAACTCCACTCATCTAAAACTCTCCCCAGGAAAACACCCCTTAACTAAAACTCTCCCCAGGAAAACACCCCTCATCTAAAACTCTCCCCAGTAAAACACCCCTCATCTAAAACTCTCCCCAGTAAAACACCCCTCATCTAAAACTCTCCCCAGTAAAACACCCCTCATCTAAAACTCTCCCCAGTAAAACACCCCTCATCTAAAACTCTCCCCAGTAAAACACCCCTCATCTAAAACTCTCCCCAGTAAAACTCCACTCATCTAAAACTCTCCCCAGTAAAACACCCCTCATCTAAAAATATCCCCAGTAAAACTCCACTCATCTAAAACACTCCCCACTAAAACACCCCTCATCTAAAACACATCCCAGTAAAACACCCCTCATCTAAAACACTCCCCACTAAAACACCCCTCATCTAAGACTCTCCCCAGTAAAACACCTATCATCTAAAACACGCCCCAGTAAAACACCCCTCATCTAAAACTCTCTCCAGTAAAACTGCACTCATCTAAAACACCCCAGTAAAACACCCCTCATCTAAAACTCTCCCCAGTAAAACACCCCTCATCTAAAACTCTCCCCAGTAAAACACCCCTCATCTAAAACTCTCCCCAGTAAAACCCCACTCATCTAAAACACACCCCAGTAAAACACCCCTCATCTAAAACTCTCCCCAGTGCAGCACCCCTCATCTAAAACTCTCCCCAGTAAAACACCCCTCATCTAAAACACTCCCCAGTAAAACTCCACTCATCTAAAACACTCCCCAGTAAAACTCCACTCATCTAAAACACTCCCCAGTAAAACTCCACTCATCTAAAACACTCCCCAGTAAAACTCCACTCATCTAAAACACTCCCCAGTAAAACTCCACTCATCTAAAACTCTCCCCAGTAAAACTCCACTCATCTAAAACACTCCCCAGTAAAACACCCCTCATCTAAAACACTCCCCAGTAAAACACCCCTCATCTAAAACACTCCCCAGTAAAACACCCCTCATCTAAAACACTCCCCAGTAAAACACCCCTCATCTAAAACACTCCCCAGTAAAACACCCCTCATCTAAAACACTCCCCAGTAAAACACCCCTCATCTAAAACACTCCCCAGTAAAACACCCCTCATCTAAAACTCTCCCCAGTAAAACACCCCTCATCTAAAACACACCCCAGTAAAATACCCCTCAACTAAAACTCTCCCCAGTAAAACACCTCTCATCTAAAACACGCCCCAGTAAAACACCCCTCATCTAAAACTCTGCCCAGTAAAACACCCCTCATCTAAAACTCTCCCCAGTAAAACACCCCTCATCAAAAACTCTCCCCAGTAAAATACCCCTCATCGAAAACTCTCCCCAGTAAAACACCCCTCATCGAAAACTCTCCCCAGTAAAACACCCCTCATCTAAAACACTCCCCATTAAAACTCCACTCATTTAAAACTCTCCCCAGTAAAACACCTCTCATCTGAAACACTCCCCAGTAAAACACCTCTCATCTGAAACACTCCCCAGTAAAACACCCTTCATCTAAAACACTCCCCAGTAAAACTCCACTCAACTAAAACTCTCCCCAGGAAAACACCCCTCATCTAAAACACTCCCCAGGAAAACACCCCTCATCTAAAACACTCCCCAGGAAAACACCCCTCATCTAAAACACTCCCCAGTAAAACACCCCTCATCTAAAACTCTCCCCAGTAAAACACCCCTCATCTAAAACACTCCCCAGTAAAACACCCCTCATCTAAAACACTCCCCAGTAAAACTCCTCTCATCTAAAACACTCCCCAGTAAAACACCCCTCATCTCAAACACTCCCCAGTAAAACACCCCTCATCTAAAACACTCCCCAGTAAAACACCCCTCATCTAAAACACTCCCCAGTAAAACACCCCTCATCTAAAACACTCCCCAGGAAAACACCCCTTATCTAAAACACTCCCCAGGAAAACACCCCTCATCTAAAACACTCCCCAGTAAAACACCCCTCATCTAAAACTCTCCCCAGTAAAACACCTATCATCTAAAACTCTCTCCAGTAAAACTCCACTCATCTAAAACTCTCCCCAGGAAAACACCCCTTAACTAAAACTCTCCCCAGGAAAACACCCCTCATCTAAAACTCTCCCCAGTAAAACACCCCTCATCTAAAACTCTCCCCAGTAAAACACCCCTCATCTAAAACTCTCCCCAGTAAAACACCCCTCATCTAAAACTCTCCCCAGTAAAACGCCCCTCATCTAAAACTCTCCCCAGTAAAACGCCCCTCATCTAAAACTCTCCCCAGTAAAACACCCCTCATCTAAAACTCTCCCCAGTAAAACTCCACTCATCTAAAACTCTCCCCAGTAAAACTCCACTCATCTAAAACTCTCCCCAGTAAAACACCCCTCATCTAAAACTCTCCCCAGTAAAACTCCACTCATCTAAAACACTCCCCACTAAAACACCCCTCATCTAAAACACATCCCAGTAAAACACCCCTCATCTAAAACACTCCCCACTAAAACACCCCTCATCTAAGACTCTCCCCAGTAAAACACCTATCATCTAAAACACGCCCCAGTAAAACACCCCTCATCTAAAACTCTCTCCAGTAAAACTGCACTCATCTAAAACACCCCAGTAAAACACCCCTCATCTAAAACTCTCCCCAGTAAAACACCCCTCATCTAAAACTCTCCCCAGTAAAACACCCCTCATCTAAAACTCTCCCCAGTAAAACCCCACTCATCTAAAACACACCCCAGTAAAACACCCCTCATCTAAAACTCTCCCCAGTGCAGCACCCCTCATCTAAAACTCTCCCCAGTAAAACACCCCTCATCTAAAACACTCCCCAGTAAAACTCCACTCATCTAAAACACTCCCCAGTAAAACTCCACTCATCTAAAACACTCCCCAGTAAAACTCCACTCATCTAAAACACTCCCCAGTAAAACTCCACTCATCTAAAACTCTCCCCAGTAAAACTCCACTCATCTAAAACACTCCCCAGTAAAACACCCCTCATCTAAAACACTCCCCAGTAAAACACCCCTCATCTAAAACACTCCCCAGTAAAACACCCCTCATCTAAAACACTCCCCAGTAAAACACCCCTCATCTAAAACACTCCCCAGTAAAACACCCCTCATCTAAAACACTCCCCAGTAAAACACCCCTCATCTAAAACACTCCCCAGTAAAACACCCCTCATCTAAAACATTCACCAGGAAAACACCCCTCATCGAAAACACTCCCCAGTAAAACACCCCTCATCTAAAACTCTCCCCAGTGCAGCACCCCTCATCTAAAACTCTCCCCAGTAAAACACCCCTCATCTAAAACACTCCCCAGTAAAACTCCACTCATCTAAAACACTCCCCAGTAAAACACCCCTCATCTAAAACACTCCCCAGTAAAACACCCCTCATCTAAAACACTCCCCAGTAAAACTCCTCTCAACTAAAACTCTCCCCAGGAAAACACCCCTCATCTAAAACACTCCCCAGTAAAACACCCCTCATCTAAAACACTCCCCAGTAAAACACCATTCATCTAAAACACTCACCAGTGAAACACCCCTCATCTAAAACACTCCCCAGTAAAACTCCTCTCAACTAAAACTCTCCCCAGGAAAACACCCCTCATCTAAAACTCTCCCCAGTGCAGCACCCCTCATCTAAAACTCTCCCCAGTAAAACACCCCCCATCTAAAACACTCCCCAGTAAAACTCCACTCATCTAAAACACACCCCAGTAAAACACCCCTCATCTAAAACACTCCCCAGTAAAACTCCTCTCAACTAAAACTCTCCCCAGGAAAACACCCCTCATCTAAAACACCCCCCAGGAAAACACCCCTCATCTAAAACACTCCCCAGTAAAACACCCCTCATCTAAAACACTCCCCAGTAAAACACCCCTCATCTAAAACTCTCCCCAGTAAAACACCCCTCATCTAAAACACTCCCCAGTAAAACACCTCTCATCTGAAACACTCCCCAGTAAAACACCTCTCAACTAAAACTCTCCCCAGGAAAACACCCTTGATCTAAAACACTCCCCAGTAAAACTCCTCTCAACTAAAACTCTCCCCAGGAAAACACCCCTCATCTAAAACACTCCCCAGTATAACACCCCTCATCTAAAACACTCCCCAGTAAAACACCCCTCATCTAAAACACTCCCCAGGAAAACACCCCTCATCTAAAACACTCCCCAGGAAAACACCCCTCATCTAAAACACTCCCCAGGAAAACACCCCTCATCTAAAACACTCCCCAGGAAAACACCCCTCAGCTAAAACACTCCCCAGGAAAACACCCCTCATCTAAAACACTCCCCAGTAAAACACCCCTCATCGAAAACACTCCCCAGGAAAACACCCCTCATCTAAAACTCTCCCCAGTAAAACACCCCTCATCTAAAACTCTCCCCAGTAAAACACCCCTCATCTAAAACACTCCCCAGTAAAACACCCCTCATCTAAAACACGCCCCAGTAAAACACCCCTCATCTAAAACACACCCCAGTAAAACACCCCTCATCTAAAACACTCCCCAGTAAAACACCCCTCATCTAAAACACTCCCCAGTAAAACACCATTCATCTAAAACACTCACCAGTGAAACACCCCTCATCTAAAACACTCCCCAGTAAAACTCCTCTCAACTAAAACTCTCCCCAGGAAAACACCCCTCATCTAAAACTCTCCCCAGTGCAGCACCCCTCATCTAAAACTCTCCCCAGTAAAACACCCCTCATCTAAAACACTCCCCAGTAAAACTCCACTCATCTAAAACACACCCCAGTAAAACACCCCTCATCTAAAACTCTCCCCAGTGCAGCACCCCTCATCTAAAACTCTCCCCAGTAAAACACCCCTCATCGAAAACACTCCCCAGTAAAACTCCACTCATCTAAAACACTCCCCAGTAAAACACCCCTCATCTAAAACACTCCCCAGTAAAACTCCTCTCAACTAAAACTCTCCCCAGGAAAACACCCCTCATCTAAAACACTCCCCAGTAAAACACCCCTCATCTAAAACACTCCCCAGTAAAACTCCTCTCAACTAAAACTCTCCCCAGGAAAACACCCCTCATCTAAAACACCCCCCAGGAAAACACCCCTCATCTAAAACACCCCCCAGGAAAACACCCCTCATCTAAAACACCCCCCAGGAAAACACCCCTCATCTAAAACACTCCCCAGTAAAACACCCCTCATCTAAAACACTCCCCAGTAAAACACCCCTCATCGAAAACTCTCCCCAGTAAAACACCCCTCATCTAAAACACTCCCCAGTAAAACACCTCTCATCTGAAACACTCCCCAGTAAAACACCTCTCATCTGAAACACTCCCCAGGAAAACACCCTTCATCTAAAACACTCCCCAGTAAAACTCCTCTCAACTAAAACTCTCCCCAGGAAAACACCCCTCATCTAAAACACTCCCCAGTATAACACCCCTCATCTAAAACACTCCCCAGTAAAACACCCCTCATCTAAAACACTCCCCAGGAAAACACCCCTCATCTAAAACACTCCCCAGGAAAACACCCCTCATCTAAAACACTCCCCAGGAAAACACCCCTCATCTAAAACACTCCCCAGGAAAACACCCCTCATCTAAAACACTCACCAGGAAAACACCCCTCATCTAAAACACTCCCCAGGAAAACACCCCTCATCTAAAACTCTCCCCAGTAAAACACCCCTCATCTAAAACACTCCCCAGTAAAACTCCTCTCATCTAAAACACTCCCCAGTAAAACACCCCTCATCTCAAACACTCCCCAGTAAAACACCCCTCATCTAAAACACTCCCCAGGAAAACACCCCTCATCTAAAACACTCCCCAGTAAAACACCCCTCATCTAAAACACTCCCCAGTAAAACACCCCTTATCTAAAACACTCCCCAGGAAAACACCCCTCATCTAAAACACTCCCCAGTTAAACACCCCTCATCTAAAACTCTCCCCAGTAAAACACCTATCATCTAAAACTCTCTCCAGTAAAACTCCACTCATCTAAAACTCTCCCCAGGAAAACACCCCTTAACTAAAACTCTCCCCAGTAAAATACCCCTCATCTAAAACTCTCCCCAGTAAAACACCCCTCATCTAAAACTCTCCCCAGTAAAACACCCCTCATCTAAAACTCTCCCCAGTAAAACACCCCTCATCTAAAACTCTCCCCAGTAAAACTCCACTCATCTAAAACTCTCCCCAGTAAAACACCCCTCATCTAAAACTCTCCCCAGTAAAACTCCACTCATCTAAAACACTCCCCACTAAAACACCCCTCATCTAAAACACACCCCAGTAAAACACCCCTCATCTAAAACACTCCCCACTAAAACACCCCTCATCTAAGACTCTCCCCAGTAAAACACCTATCATCTAAAACACGCCCCAGTAAAACACCCCTCATCTAAAACTCTCTCCAGTAAAACTGCACTCATCTAAAACACCCCAGTAAAACACCCCTCATCTAAAACTCTCCCCAGTAAAACACCCCTCATCTAAAACTCTCCCCAGTAAAACACCCCTCATCTAAAACTCTCCCCAGTAAAACCCCACTCATCTAAAACACACCCCAGTAAAACACCCCTCATCTAAAACTCTCCCCAGTGCAGCACCCCTCATCTAAAACTCTCCCCAGTAAAACACCCCTCATCTAAAACACTCCCCAGTAAAACTCCACTCATCTAAAACACTCCCCAGTAAAACTCCACTCATCTAAAACTCTCCCCAGTAAAACTCCTCTCATCTAAAACACTCCCCAGTAAAACACCCCTCATCTAAAACACTCCCCAGTAAAACACCCCTCATCTAAAACACTCCCCAGTAAAACACCCCTCATCTAAAACACTCCCCAGTAAAACACCCCTCATCTAAAACACTCCCCAGTAAAACACCCCTCATCTAAAACACTCCCCAGTAAAACACCCCTCATCTAAAACACTCCCCAGTAAAACACCCCTCATCTAAAACACTCCCCAGTAAAACACCCCTCAACTAAAACACTCCCCAGTGAAACACCCCTCATCTAAAACATTCACCAGGAAAACACCCCTCATCGAAAACACTCCCCAGTAAAACACCCCTCATCTAAAACTCTCCCCAGTGCAGCACCCCTCATCTAAAACTCTCCCCAGTAAAACACCCCTCATCTAAAACACTCCCCAGTAAAACTCCACTCATCTAAAACACTCCCCAGTAAAACACCCCTCATCTAAAACACTCCCCAGTAAAACTCCTCTCAACTAAAACTCTCCCCAGGAAAACACCCCTCATCTAAAACACTCCCCAGTGCAGCACCCCTCATCTAAAACTCTCCCCAGTAAAACACCCCTCATCTAAAACACTCCCCAGTAAAACTCCACTCATCTAAAACACACCCCAGTAAAACACCCCTCATCTAAAACTCTCCCCAGTGCAGCACCCCTCATCTAAAACTCTCCCCAGTAAAACACCCCTCATCGAAAACACTCCCCAGTAAAACTCCACTCATCTAAAACACTCCCCAGTAAAACACCCCTCATCTAAAACACTCCCCAGTAAAACTCCTCTCAACTAAAACTCTCCCCAGGAAAACACCCCTCATCTAAAACACTCCCCAGTAAAACACCCCTCATATAAAACACTCCCCAGTAAAACTCCTCTCAACTAAAACTCTCCCCAGGAAAACACCCCTCATCTAAAACACCCCCCAGGAAAACACCCCTCATCTAAAACACTCCCCAGTAAAACACCCCTCATCTAAAACACTCCCCAGTAAAACACCCCTCATCTAAAACTCTCCCCAGTAAAACACCCCTCATCTAAAACACTCCCCAGTAAAACACCTCTCATCTCAAACACTCCCCAGTAAAACACCTCTCAACTAAAACTCTCCCCAGGAAAACACCCTTCATCTAAAACACTCCCCAGTAAAACTCCTCTCAACTAAAACTCTCCCCAGGAAAACACCCCTCATCTAAAACACTCCCCAGTATAACACCCCTCATCTAAAACACTCCCCAGTAAAACACCCCTCATCTAAAACACTCCCCAGGAAAACACCCCTCATCTAAAACACTCCCCAGGAAAACACCCCTCATCTAAAACACTCCCCAGGAAAACACCCCTCATCTAAAACACTCCCCAGGAAAACACCCCTCATCTAAAACTCTCCCCAGTAAAACACCCCTCATCTAAAACACTCCCCAGTAAAACTCCTCTCATCTAAAACACTCCCCAGTAAAACACCCCTCATCTCAAACACTCCCCAGTAAAACACCCCTCATCTAAAACACTCCCCAGGAAAACACCCCTCATCTAAAACACTCCCCAGTAAAACACCCCTCATCTAAAACACTCCCCAGTAAAACACCCCTCATCGAAAACACTCCCCAGTAAAACACCCCTCATCTAAAACTCTCCCCAGTGCAGCACCCCTCATCTAAAACTCTCCCCAGTAAAACACCCCTCATCTAAAACACTCCCCAGTAAAACTCCACTCATCTAAAACACTCCCCAGTAAAACACCCCTCATCTAAAACACTCCCCAGTAAAACTCCTCTCAACTAAAACTCTCCCGAGGAAAACACCCCTCATCTAAAACACTCCCCAGTAAAACACCCCTCATCTAAAACACTCCCCAGTAAAACACCATTCATCTAAAACACTCACCAGTGAAACACCCCTCATCTAAAACACTCCCCACTAAAACTCCTCTCAACTAAAACTCTCCCCAGGAAAACACCCCTCATCTAAAACTCTCCCCAGTGCAGCACCTCTCATCTAAAACTCTCCCCAGTAAAACACCCCTCATCTAAAACACTCCCCAGTAAAACTCCACTCATCTAAAACACACCTCATCTAAAACTCTCCCCAGTGCAGCACCCCTCATCTAAAACTCTCCCCAGTAAAACACCTATCATCTAAAACTCTCTCCAGAAAAACTCCACTCATCTAAAACTCTCCCCAGGAAAACACCCCTTAACTAAAACTCTCCCCAGTAAAATACCCCTCATCTAAAACTCTCCCCAGTAAAACACCCCTCATCTAAAACTCTCCCCAGTAAAACACCCCTCATCTAAAACTCTCCCCAGTAAAACACCCCTCATCTAAAACTCTCCCCAGTAAAACACCCCTCATCTAAAACTCTCCCCAGTAAAACACCCCTCATCTAAAACTCTCCCCAGTAAAACTCCACTCATCTAAAACTCTCCCCAGTAAAACACCCCTCATCTAAAACTCTCCCCAGTAAAACTCCACTCATCTAAAACACACCCCAGTAAAACACCCCTCATCTAAAACACACCCCAGTAAAACACCCCTCATCTAAAACTCTCCCCAGTGCAGCACCCCTCATCTAAAACTCTCCCCAGTACAACACCCCTCATCTAAAACACTCCCCAGTACAACACCCCTCATCTAAAACACTCCCCAGTACAACACCCCTCATCTAAAACACTCCCCAGTGAAACACCCCTCATCTAAAACTCTCCCCAGTAAAACACCCCTCATCTAAAACACTCCCCAGTAAAACTCCCTCATCTAAAACACTCCCCAGTAAAACACCCCTCATCTCAAACACTCCCCAGTAAAACACCCCTCATCTAAAACACTCCCCAGGAAAACACCCCTCATCTAAAACACTCCCCAGGAAAACACCCCTCATCTAAAACACACCCCAGTAAAACACCCCTCATCTAAAACACTCCCCAGTAAAACACCCCTCATCTACAACACTCCCCAGGAAAACACCCCTCATCTAAAACACTCCCCAGGAAAACACCCCTCATCTCAAACACTCCCCAGGAAAACACCCCTCATCTAAAACACTCCCCAGGAAAACACCCCTCATCTAAAACACTCCCCAGGAAAACACCCCTCATCTAAAACTCTCCCCAGTAAAACACCCCTCATCTAAAACTCTCCACAGTGCAGCACCCCTCATCTAAAACTCTCCCCAGTAAAACACCCCTCATCTAAAACTCTCCCCAGTAAAACTCCACTCATCTAAAACACTCCCCAGTGAAACACCCCTCATCTAAAACAATCCCCAGTAAAACACCCCTCATCTAAAACAATCCCCAGTAAAACACCCCTCATCTAAAACACTCCCCAGTCAAACACCCCTCATCTAAAACACTCCCCAGTCAAACACCCCTCATCGAAAACACTCCTCAGTAAAACACCCCTCATCCAAAACTCTCCCCAGTAAAACTCCACTCATCTATAACACACCCCAGTAAAACACCCCTCATCTAAAACTCTCCCCAGTGCAGTACCCCTCATCTAAAACTCCCCAGTAAAACACCCCTCATCTAAAACACTCCCCAGTAAAACTCCACTCATCTAAAACACTCCCCAGTGAAACACCCCTCATCTAAAACTCTCCCCAGTAAAACACCCCTCATCTAAAACACTCCCCAGTAAATCTCCTCTCATCTAAAACACTCCCCAGGAAAACACCCCGCATCTAAAACACTCCCCACTGAAACTCCTCTCATCTAAAACGCTCCCCAGTAAAACACCTCTCATCTAAAACACTCCCCAGTAAAACTCCACTCATCTAAAACACTCCCCAGTAAAACACCTCTGATCTAAAAATCTCCCCAGTAAAAGTTCACTCATCTAAAACTCTCCCCAGGAAAACACCCCTCATCTAAAACACTCCCCAGTAAAACACCCCTCATCTAAAACACTCCCCAGTAAAACACCATTCATCTAAAACACTCACCAGTGAAACACCCCTCATCGAAAACTCTCCCCAGTAAAACACCCCTCATCTAAAACACTCCCCAGTAAAACTCCACTCATCTAAAACACTCCCCAGTAAAACACCCCTCATCTAAAACACTCCCCAGTAAAACTCCTCTCAACTAAAACTCTCCCCAGGAAAACACCCCTCATCTAAAACACTCCCCAGTAAAACACCCCTCATCTAAAACACTCCCCAGTATAACACCCCTCATCTAAAACACTCCCCAGTAAAACTCCACTCATCTAAAACACTCCCCAGTAAAACTCCACTCATCTAAAACACTCCCCAGTAAAACTCCACTCATCTAAAACACTCCCCAGTAAAACTCCACTCATCTAAAACTCTCCCCAGGAAAACACCCCTCATCTAAAACACTCCCCAGTAAAACACCCCTCATCTAAAACACTCCCCAGTAAAACACCATTCATCTAAAACACTCACCAGTGAAACACCCCTCATCGAAAACTCTCCCCAGGAAAACACCCCTCATCTAAAACACTCCCCAGTAAAACACCCCTCATCTAAAACACTCCCCAGTATAACACCCCTCATCTAAAACACTCCCCAGTAAAACTCCACTCATCTAAAACACTCCCCAGTAAAACTCCACTCATCTAAAACACTCCCCAGTAAAACTCCACTCATCTAAAACACTCCCCAGTAAAACTCCACTCATCTAAAACACTCCCCAGTAAAACACCCCCCAGTGAAACACCCCTCATCTAAAACACTCCCCAGTAAAACTCCACTCATCTAAAACACTCCCCAGTAAAACTCCACTCATCTAAAACACTCCCCAGTAAAACACCCCCCAGTGAAACACCCCTCATCTAAAACACTCCCCAGTAAAACTCCACTCATCTAAAACACTCCCCAGTAAAACACCATTCATCTAAAACGCTCCCCATGTAAAACACCACTCATCTAAAACACTCCCCAGTAAAACACCATTCATCTAAAACACTCCCCAGTAAAACACCATTCATCTAAAACGCTCCCCATGTAAAACGCTCCCCATGTAAAACGCCCCCCATGTAAAACGCCCCCCATGTAAAACGCCCCCCATGTAAAACGCCCCCCATGCAAAACGCCCCCCATGCAAAACGCCCCCCATGCAAAACGCCCCCCATGCAAAACGCCCCCCATGCAAAACGCCCCCCATGCAAAACGCCCCCCATGCAAAACGCCCCCCATGCAAAACGCCCCCCATGCAAAACGCCCCCCATGCAAAACGCCCCCCATGCAAAACGCCCCTCATGCAAAACGCCCCTCATGCAAAACGCCCCTCATCCAAAACGCCCCTCATCCAAAACGCCCCTCATCCAAAACGCCCCTCATCCAAAACGCCCCTCATCCAAAACGCCCCTCATCCAAAACGCCCCTCATCCAAAACGCCCCTCATCCAAAACGCCCCTCATCCAAAACGCCCCTCATGCAAAACGCCCCTCATCCAAAACGCCCCTCATCCAAAACGCCCCTCATCCAAAACGCCCCTCATCCAAAACGCCCCTCATCCAAAACGCCCCTCATCCAAAACGCCCCTCATCCAAAACGCCCCTCATCCAAAACGCCCCTCATCCAAAACGCCCCTCATCCAAAACGCCCCTCATCCAAAACGCCCCTCATCCAAAACGCCCCTCATCCAAAACGCCCCTCATCCAAAACGCCCCTCATCCAAAACGCCCCTCATCCAAAACGCCCCTCATCCAAAACGCCCCTCATCCAAAACGCCCCTCATCAAAACGCCCCCCAGTAAAACGCCCCCCAGTAAAACGCCCCCCAGTAAAACGCCCCCCAGTAAAACGCCCCCCAGTAAAACGCCCCCCAGTAAAACGCCCCCCAGTAAAACGCTCCCCAGTAAAACGCTCCCCAGTAAAACGCCCCCCAGTAAAACGCCCCCCAGTAAAACGCCCCCCATCTAAAACACTCCCCAGTAAAACCCCATTCATCTAAAACACTCCCCAGTAAAACACCCCTCATCTAAAACACTCCCCAGTAAAACCCCATTCATCTAAAACACTCCCCAGTAAAACCCCATTCATCTAAAACACTCCCCAGTAAAACACCCCTCATCTAAAACACTCCCCAGTAAAACCCCATTCATCTAAAACACTCCCCAGTAAAACACCCCTCATCTAAAACACTCCCCAGTAAAACACCCCTCATCTAAAACACTCCCCAGTGAAACACCCCTCATCTAAAACACTCCCCAGTAAAACCCCATTCATCTAAAACACTCCCCAGTAAAACCCCATTCATCTAAAACACTCACCAGTAAAACACCCCTCATCTAAAACACTCCCCAGTAAAACACCCCTCATCTAAAACACTCCCCAGTAAAACCCCATTCATCTAAAACACTCCCCAGTAAAACACCATTCATCTAAAACACTCCCCAGTAAAACACCCCTCATCTAAAACACTCCCCAGTAAAACCCCATTCATCTAAAACACTCCCCAGTAAAACACCCCTCATCTAAAACACTCACCAGTAAAATACCATTCATCTAAAACACTCCCCAGTAAAACCCCATTCATCTAAAACACTCACCAGTAAAACACCATTCATCTAAAACACTCACCAGTAAAACACCATTCATCTAAAACACTCACCAGTAAAACACCATTCATCTAAAACACTCACCAGTAAAACACCATTCATCTAAAACACTCACCAGTAAAACACCATTCATCTAAAACACTCCCCAGTAAAACACCATTCATCTAAAACACTCCCCAGTAAAACACCCCTCATCTAAAACACTCCCCAGTAAAACCCCATTCATCTAAAACACTCCCCAGTAAAACACCCCTCATCTAAAACACTCCCCAGTAAAACACCCCTCATCTAAAACACTCCCCAGTAAAACACCATTCATCTAAAACACTCCCCAGTAAAACCCCATTCATCTAAAACACTCCCCAGTAAAACACCCCTCATCTAAAACACTCCCCAGTAAAACACCATTCATCTAAAACACTCCCCAGTAAAACACCCCTCATCTAAAACACTCCCCAGTAAAACACCCCTCATCTAAAACACTCCCCAGTAAAACACCATTCATCTAAAACACTCCCCAGTAAAACACCCCTCATCTAAAACTTTCCCCAGTGAAACACCCCTCATCTAAAACACTCCCCAGTGAAACACCCCTCACCTAAAACACTCCCCAGTGAAACACCCCTCATCTAAAACTCTCCCCAGTAAAACCCCATTCATCTAAAACACTCCCCAGTAAAACACCCCTCATCTAAAACACTCCCCAGTAAAACACCCCTCATCTAAAACTCTCCCCAGTAAAACACCCCTCATCTAAAACACTCCCCAGTAAAACACCCCTCATCTAAAACACTCCCCAGTAAAACCCCATTCATCTAAAACACTCCCCAGTAAAACACCCCTCATCTAAAACACTCCCCAGTAAAACCCCATTCATCTAAAACACTCCCCAGTAAAACACCATTCATCTAAAACACTCCCCAGTAAAACACCCCTCATCTAAAACACTCCCCAGTAAAACCCCATTCATCTAAAACACTCCCCAGTAAAACACCCCTCATCTAAAACACTCACCAGTAAAACCCCATTCATCTAAAACACTCACCAGTAAAACACCATTCATCTAAAACACTCACCAGTAAAACACCATTCATCTAAAACACTCTCCAGTAAAACCCCATTCATCTAAAACACTCCCCAGTAAAACACCATTCATCTAAAACACTCACCAGTAAAACACCCCTCATCTAAAACTCGCCCCAGTAAAACACCCCTCATCTAAAACACTCCCCAGTAAAACACCCCTCATCTAAAACACTCCCCAGTAAAACACCATTCATCTAAAACACTCCCCAGTAAAACACCCCTCATCTAAAACACTCCCCAGTGAAACACCCCTCATCTAAAACACTCCCCAGTAAAACACCCCTCATCTAAAACACTCCCCAGTGAAACACTGCTCATCTAAAACACTCCCCAGTAAAACACCCCTCATCTAAAACACTCCCCAGTAAAACACCCCTCATCTAAAACACTCCCCAGTAAAACACCCCTCATCTAAAACACTCCCCAGTAAAACACCCCCCAGTAAAACACCATTCATCTAAAACACTCCCCAGTAAAACACCCCTCATCTAAAACACTCCCCAGTAAAACTCCCCTCATCTAAAACACTCCCCAGTAAAACACCATTCATCTAAAACACTCCCCAGTAAAACATCCCTCATCTAAAACACTCCCCAGTGAAACACCCCTCATCTAAAACACTCCCCAGTAAAACACCCCTCATCTAAAACACTCCCCAGTAAAACACCCCTCATCTAAAACACTCCCCAGTAAAACTCCCCTCATCTAAAACACTCCCCAGTAAAACACCCCTCATCTAAAACACTGCCCAGTGTAACACCCCTCATCTAAAACACTCCGCAGTGAGACACCCCTCATCTAAAACACTCCCCAGCAAAACACCATTCATCTAAAACACTCCCCAGTAAAACACCATTCATCTAAAACACTCCCCAGTAAAACACCCCTCATCTAAAACTCTCCCCAGTAAAACACCCCTCATCGAAAACACTCCCCAGTGAAACACCCCTCATCTAAATCTCTCCCCAGTAAAACACCCCTCATCTAAAACACTCCCCAGTAAAACACCATTCATGTAAAACACTCCCCACTAAAACTCCACTCATCTGAAACACTCCCCAGTAAAACTCCACTCATCTAAAAGACTCCCCAGTAAAACTCCTCTCATCGAAAACACTCCCCAGTAAAACACCACTCATCTAAAACACTCCCCAGGAAAACACCCCTCATCTAAAACACTCCCCAGTAAAACACCCCTCATCTAAAACTCTCCCCAGTCAAACCTCACTCATCTAAAACACTCCCCAGTAAAACTTCACTCATCTAAAACTGCCGCCAGTAAAACACCTCTCATCTAAAACACTCCCCAGTAAAACTCCACTCATCTAAAACAGTCCCCAGTAAAACTCCACTGATCTAAAACTCGCCCCAGTACAACACCTCTCATCTAAAACTCTCCCCAGTAAAACATCCCTCATCTAAAACACTCCCCAGTGAAACACCCCTCATCTAAAACACTCCCCAGTAAAACACCCCTCATCTAAAACACTCCCCAGTAAAACACCCCTCATCTAAAACACTCCCCAGTAAAACACCCCTCATCTAAAACACTCCCCAGTAAAACTCCCCTCATCTAAAACACTCCCCAGTAAAACACCCCTCATCTAAAACACTCCCCAGTAAAACACCCCTCATCTAAAACACTCCCCAGCAAAACACCATTCATCTAAAACACTCCCCAGTAAAACACCATTCATCTAAAACACTCCCCAGTAAAACACCCCTCATCTAAAACTCTCCCCAGTAAAACACCCCTCATCGAAAACACTCCCCAGTGAAACACCCCTCATCTAAAACTCTCCCCAGTAAAACACCCCTCATCTAAAACACTCCCCAGTAAAACACCCCTCATCTAAAACACTCCCCAGTAAAACACCATTCATCTAAAACACTCCCCAGTAAAACACCATTCATCTAAAACACTCCCCACTAAAACTCCACTCATCTGAAACACTCCCCAGTAAAACTCCACTCATCTGAAACACTCCCCAGTAAAACTCCACTCATCTAAAAGACTCCCCAGTAAAACTCCTCTCATCGAAAACACTCCCCAGTAAAACACCACTCATCTAAAACACTCCCCAGGAAAACACCCCTCATCTAAAACACTCCCCAGGAAAACACCCCTCATCTAAAACTCTCCCCAGTCAAACCTCACTCATCTAAAACACTCCCCAGTAAAACTTCACTCATCTAAAACTGCCGCCAGTAAAACACCTCTCATCTAAAACACTCCCCAGTAAAACTCCACTCATCTAAAACAGTCCCCAGTAAAACTCCACTGATCTAAAACTCGCCCCAGTACAACACCTCTCATCTAAAACTCTCCCCAGTAAAACATCCCTCATCTAAAACACTCCCCAGTGAAACACCCCTCATCTAAAACACTCCCCAGTAAAACACCCCTCATCTAAAACACTCCCCAGTAAAACACCCCTCATCTAAAACACTCCCCAGTAAAACTCCCCTCATCTAAAACACTCCCCAGTAAAACACCCCTCATCTAAAACACTCCCCAGTGTAACACCCCTCATCTAAAACACTCCCCAGTAAAACACCACTCATCTAAAACACTCCCCAGGAAAACACCCCTCATCTAAAACACTCCCCAGTAAAACACCCCTCATCTAAAACTCTCCCCAGTCAAACCTCACTCATCTAAAACACTCCCCAGTAAAACTTCACTCATCTAAAACTGCCGCCAGTAAAACACCTCTCATCTAAAACACTCCCCAGTAAAACTCCACTCATCTAAAACAGTCCCCAGTAAAACTCCACTGATCTAAAACTCGCCCCAGTACAACACCTCTCATCTAAAACTCTCCCCAGTAAAACATCCCTCATCTAAAACACTCCCCAGTGAAACACCCCTCATCTAAAACACTCCCCAGTAAAACACCCCTCATCTAAAACACTCCCCAGTAAAACACCCCTCATCTAAAACACTCCCCAGTAAAACTCCCCTCATCTAAAACACTCCTCAGTAAAACACCCCTCATCTAAAACACTCCCCAGTAAAACACCCCTCATCTAAAACACTCCCCAGCAAAACACCATTCATCTAAAACACTCCCCAGTAAAACACCATTCATCTAAAACACTCCCCAGTAAAACACCATTCATCTAAAACACTCCCCAGTAAAACACCCCTCATCTAAAACTCTCCCCAGTAAAACACCCCTCATCGAAAACACTCCCCAGTGAAACACCCCTCATCTAAAACTCTCCCCAGTAAAACACCCCTCATCTAAAACACTCCCCAGTAAAACACCCCTCATCTAAAACACTCCCCAGTAAAACACCATTCATCTAAAACACTCCCCAGTAAAACACCATTCATCTAAAACACTCCCCACTAAAACTCCACTCATCTGAAACACTCCCCAGTAAAACTCCACTCATCTGAAACACTCCCCAGTAAAACTCCACTCATCTAAAAGACTCCCCAGTAAAACTCCTCTCATCGAAAACACTCCCCAGTAAAACACCACTCATCTAAAACACTCCCCAGGAAAACACCCCTCATCTAAAACACTCCCCAGGAAAACACCCCTCATCTAAAACTCTCCCCAGTCAAACCTCACTCATCTAAAACACTCCCCAGTAAAACTTCACTCATCTAAAACTGCCGCCAGTAAAACACCTCTCATCTAAAACACTCCCCAGTAAAACTCCACTCATCTAAAACAGTCCCCAGTAAAACTCCACTGATCTAAAACTCGCCCCAGTACAACACCTCTCATCTAAAACTCTCCCCAGTAAAACATCCCTCATCTAAAACACTCCCCAGTGAAACACCCCTCATCTAAAACACTCCCCAGTAAAACACCCCTCATCTAAAACACTCCCCAGTAAAACACCCCTCATCTAAAACACTCCCCAGTAAAACTCCCCTCATCTAAAACACTCCCCAGTAAAACACCCCTCATCTAAAACACTCCCCAGTGTAACACCCCTCATCTAAAACACTCCGCAGTGAAACACCCCTCATCTAAAACACTCCGCAGTGAAACACCCCTCATCTAAAACACTCCGCAGTGAAACACCCCTCATCTAAAACACTCCGCAGTGAAACACCCCTCATCTAAAACACTCCCCAGCAAAACACCATTCATCTAAAACACTCCCCAGTAAAACACCATTCATCTAAAACACTCCCCAGTAAAACACCCCTCATCTAAAACTCTCCCCAGTAAAACACCCCTCATCTAAAACACTCCCCAGTTGAACACCCCTCATCTAAAACTCTCCCCAGTAAAACACCCCTCATCTAAAACACTCCCCAGTAAAACACCCCTCATCTAAAACACTCCCCAGTAAAACACCCCTCATCTAAAACACTCCCCAGTAAAACACCCCTCATCTAAAACACTCCCCAGTAAAACTCCCCTCATCTAAAACACTCCCCAGTAAAACACCATTCATCTAAAACACTCCCCAGTAAAACTCCACTGATCTGAAACACTCCCCAGTAAAACTCCACTCATCTAAAAGACTCCCCAGTAAAACTCCTCTCATCGAAAACACTCCCCAGTAAAACACCACTCATCTAAAACACTCCCCAGGAAAACACCCCTCATCTAAAACACTCCCCAGTAAAACACCCCTCATCTAAAACTCTCCCCAGTCAAACCTCACTCATCTAAAACACTCCCCAGTAAAACTTCACTCATCTAAAACTGCCGCCAGTAAAACACCTCTCATCTAAAACACTCCCCAGTAAAACTCCACTCATCTAAAACAGTCCCCAGTAAAACTCCACTGATCTAAAACTCGCCCCAGTACAACACCTCTCATCTAAAACTCTCCCCAGTAAAACCTCACTCATCTAAAACTCTCCCCAGTAAAACTTCACTCATCTAAAACTCCCGCCAGTAAAACACCTCTCATCTAAAACACTCCCCAGTAAAACTCCACTCATCTAAAACAGTCCCCAGTAAAACACCCCTCATCTCAAACGCCCCTCATCTCAAACGCCCCTCATCTAAAACTCTCCCCAGTAAAACACCCCTCATCTAAAACACTCCCCAGTAAAACACCCCTCATCTAAAACACTCCCCAGTAAAACACCCCTCATCTAAAACACTCCCCAGTAAAACACCCCTCATCTAAAACACTCCCCAGTAAAACACCATTCATCTAAAACACTCCCCACTAAAACTCCACTCATCTGAAACACTCCCCAGTAAAACTCCACTCATCTAAAAGACTCCCCAGTAAAACTCCACTCATCGAAAACACTCCCCAGTAAAACACCACTCATCTAAAACACTCCCCAGGAAAACACCCCTCATCTAAAACACTGCCCAGTAAAACACCCCTCATCTAAAACTCTCCCCAGTCAAACCTCACTCATCTAAAACACTCCCCAGTAAAACTTCACTCATCTAAAACTGCCGCCAGTAAAACACCTCTCATCTAAAACACTCCCCAGTAAAACTCCACTCATCTAAAACAGTCCCCAGTAAAACTCCACTGATCTAAAACTCGCCCCAGTACAACACCTCTCATCTAAAACTCTCCCCAGTAAAACCTCACTCATCTAAAACTCTCCCCAGTAAAACTTCACTCATCTAAAACTCCCGCCAGTAAAACACCACTCATCTAAAACACTCCCCAGGAAAACACCCCTCATCTAAAACACTGCCCAGTAAAACACCCCTCATCTAAAACTCTCCCCAGTCAAACCTCACTCATCTAAAACACTCCCCAGTAAAACTTCACTCATCTAAAACTGCCGCCAGTAAAACACCTCTCATCTAAAACACTCCCCAGTAAAACTCCACTCATCTAAAACAGTCCCCAGTAAAACTCCACTGATCTAAAACTCGCCCCAGTACAACACCTCTCATCTAAAACTCTCCCCAGTAAAACCTCACTCATCTAAAACTCTCCCCAGTAAAACTTCACTCATCTAAAACTCCCGCCAGTAAAACACCTCTCATCTAAAACACTCCCCAGTAAAACTCCACTCATCTAAAACAGTCCCCAGTAAAACGCCCCTCATCTCAAACGCCCCTCATCTCAAACGCCCCTCATCTCAAACGCCCCTCATCTCAAACGCCCCTCATCTCAAACGCCCCTCATCTCAAACGCCCCTCATCTCAAACGCCCCTCATCTCAAACGCCCCTCATCTCAAACGCCCCTCATCTCAAACGCCCCTCATCTCAAACGCCCCTCATCTCAAACGCCCCTCATCTCAAACGCCCCTCATCTCAAACGCCCCTCATCTCAAACGCCCCTCATCTCAAACGCCCCTCATCTCAAACGCCCCTCATCTCAAACGCCCCTCATCTCAAACGCCCCTCATCTCAAACGCCCCTCATCTCAAACGCCCCTCATCTCAAACGCCCCGCATCTCAAACGCCCCGCATCTCAAACACCCCGCATCTAAAACACCCCGCATCTAAAACACCCCGCATCTAAAACACCCCGCATCTAAAACACCCCGCATCTAAAACACCCCGCATCTAAAACACCCCTCATCTAAAACACCCCTCATCTAAAACGCTCCGCAGTAAAACGCCCCTCATCACAAACGCCCCTCATCACAAACGCCCCTCATCACAAACGCCCCTCATCACAAACGCCCCTCATCACAAACGCCCCTCATCACAAACGCCCCTCATCACAAACGCCCCTCATCACAAACGCCCCTCATCACAAACGCCCCTCATCACAAACGCCCCTCATCACAAACGCCCCTCATCACAAACGCCCCTCATCACAAACGCCCCTCATCTCAAACGCCCCTCATCTCAAACGCCCCTCATCTCAAACGCCCCTCATCTCAAACGCCCCTCATCTCAAACGCCCCTCATCTCAAACGCCCCTCATCTCAAACGCCCCTCATCTCAAACGCCCCTCATCTCAAACGCCCCTCATCTCAAACGCCCCTCATCTCAAACGCCCCTCATCTCAAACGCCCCTCATCTCAAACGCCCCTCATCTCAAACGCCCCTCATCTCAAACGCCCCTCATCTCAAACGCCCCTCATCTCAAACGCCCCTCATCTCAAACGCCCCTCATCTCAAACGCCCCTCATCTCAAACGCCCCTCATCTCAAACGCCCCTCATCTCAAACGCCCCTCATCTCAAACGCCCCTCATCTCAAACGCCCCTCATCTCAAACGCCCCTCATCTCAAACGCCCCTCATCTCAAACGCCCCTCATCTCAAACGCCCCTCATCTCAAACGCCCCTCATCTCAAACGCCCCTCATCTCAAACGCCCCTCATCTCAAACGCCCCTCATCTCAAACGCCCCTCATCTCAAACGCCCCTCATCTCAAACGCCCCTCATCTCAAACGCCCCTCATCTCAAACGCCCCTCATCTCAAACGCCCCTCATCTCAAACGCCCCTCATCTCAAACGCCCCTCATCTCAAACGCCCCTCATCTCAAACGCCCCTCATCTCAAACGCCCCTCATCTCAAACGCCCCTCATCTCAAACGCCCCTCATCTCAAACGCCCCTCATCTCAAACGCCCCTCATCTCAAACGCCCCTCATCTCAAACGCCCCTCATCTCAAACGCCCCTCATCTCAAACGCCCCTCATCTCAAACGCCCCTCATCTCAAACGCCCCTCATCTCAAACGCCCCTCATCTCAAACGCCCCTCATCTCAAACGCCCCTCATCTCAAACGCCCCTCATCTCAAACGCCCCTCATCTCAAACGCCCCTCATCTCAAACGCCCCTCATCTCAAACGCCCCTCATCTCAAACGCCCCTCATCTCAAACGCCCCTCATCTCAAACGCCCCTCATCTCAAACGCCCCTCATCTCAAACGCCCCTCATCTCAAACGCCCCTCATCTCAAACGCCCCTCATCTCAAACGCCCCTCATCTCAAACGCCCCTCATCTCAAACGCCCCTCATCTCAAACGCCCCTCATCTCAAACGCCCCTCATCTCAAACGCCCCTCATCTCAAACGCCCCTCATCTCAAACGCCCCTCATCTCAAACGCCCCTCATCTCAAACGCCCCTCATCTCAAACGCCCCTCATCTCAAACGCCCCTCATCTCAAACGCCCCTCATCTCAAACGCCCCTCATCTCAAACGCCCCTCATCTCAAACGCCCCTCATCTCAAACGCCCCTCATCTCAAACGCCCCTCATCTCAAACGCCCCTCATCTCAAACGCCCCTCATCTCAAACGCCCCTCATCTCAAACACCCCTCATCTCAAACACCCCTCATCTCAAACACCCCTCATCTCAAACACCCCTCATCTCAAACACCCCTCATCTCAAACACCCCTCATCTCAAACACCCCTCATCTCAAACACCCCTCATCTCAAACACCCCTCATCTCAAACACCCCTCATCTCAAACACCCCTCATCTCAAACACCCCTCATCTCAAACACCCCTCATCTCAAACACCCCTCATCTCAAACACCCCTCATCTAAAACACCCCTCATCTAAAACACCCCTCATCTAAAACACCCCTCATCTAAAACACCCCTCATCTAAAACACCCCTCATCTAAAACACCCCTCATCTAAAACACCCCTCATCTAAAACACCCCTCATCTAAAACACCCCTCATCTAAAACACCCCTCATCTAAAACACCCCTCATCTAAAACACCCCTCATCTAAAACACCCCTCATCTAAAACACCCCTCATCTAAAACACCCCTCATCTAAAACACTCCCCAGTGAAACACCATTCATCTAAAACACTCACCAGTAAAACACCATTCATCTAAAACACTCACCAGTAAAACACCATTCATCTAAAACACTCACCAGTAAAACACCATTCATCTAAAACACTCACCAGTAAAACACCATTCATCTATAACACTCCCCAGTAAAACCCCATTCATCTAAAACACTCCCCAGTTAAACACCCCTCATCTAAAACACTCCCCAGTAAAACACCCCTCATCTAAAACACTCCCCAGTAAAACACCATTCATCTAAAACACTCTCCAGTACAACACCCCTCATCTAAAACACTCCCCAGTAAAACACCCCTCATCTAAAACACTCCCCAGTAGAACACCCCTCATCTAAAACACTCCCCAGTAAAACACCCCTCATCTAAAACTTTCCCCAGTGAAACACCCCTCATCTAAAACACTCCCCAGTAAAACACCCCTCATCGAAAACACTCCCCAGTAAAACACCCCTCATCGAAAACACTCCCCAGTAAAACACCATTCATCTAAAACACTCCCCAGTAAAACACCCCTCATCTAAAACACTCCCCAGTAAAACACCTCTCATCTGAAAATCTCCCCAGTAAAAATTCACTCATCTAAAACTCTCCCCAGTAAAACTCCACTCATCTAAAACACACCCCAGTAAAACACCCCTCATCTAAGACTTCCCCAGTAAAACACCCCTCATCTAAAACTCTCTCCAGTAAAACTCCACTCATCTAAAACTCTCCCCAGTAAAACACACCTCATCTAAAACACTCCCCAGTAAAACACCATTCATCTAAAACACTCCCCAGTAAAACTCCACTCATCTAAAACTCTCCCCAGTAAAACTCCACTCATCTAAAACACTCCCCAGTAAAACTCCACTCATCTAAAACTCTCCCCAGTAAAACTCCACTCATCTAAAACTCTCCCCAGTAAAACTCCACTCATCTAAAACACTCCCCAGTAAAACTCCACTCATCTAAAACTCTCCCCAGTAAAACTCCACTCATCTAAAACTCTCCCCAGTAAAACTCCACTCATCTAAAACTCTCCCCAGTAAAACTCCACTCATCTAAAACTCTCCCCAGTAAAACTCCACTCATCTAAAACTCTCCCCAGTAAAATTCCACTCATCTAAAACTCTCCCCAGTAAAATTCCACTCATCTAAAACTCTCCCCAGTAAAACACCTCTCATCTAAAACACTCCCCTGTAAAACCTCACTCATCTAAAACTCTCCCCAGTAAAACACCTCTCATCTAAAACACTCCCCAGTAAAACTCCACTCATCCAAAACACACCCCAGTAAAACTCCACTCATCTAAAACACTCCCCAGTAAAACACCCCTCATCTAAAACACTCCCCAGTAAAACTTCACTCATTTAAAACTCTCCCCAGTAAAACTCCACTCATTTAAAACTCTCCCCAGTAAAACACCCCTCATCTAAAACACTCCCCAGTAAAACACCCCTCATCTAAAACACTCCCCAGTAAAACACCATTCATCTAAAACACTCCCCAGTAAAACTCCACTCATCTGAAACACTCCCCAGTAAAACTCCACTCATCTAAAAGACTCCCCAGTAAAACTCCTCTCATCGAAAACACTCCCCAGTAAAACACCACTCATCTAAAACACTCCCCAGGAAAACACCCCTCATCTAAAACACTCCCCAGTAAAACACCCCTCATCTAAAACTCTCCCCAGTCAAACCTCACTCATCTAAAACACTCCCCAGTAAAACTTCACTCATCTAAAACTGCCGCCAGTAAAACACCTCTCATCTAAAACACTCCCCAGTAAAACTCCACTCATCTAAAACAGTCCCCAGTAAAACTCCACTGATCTAAAACTCGCCCCAGTACAACACCTCTCATCTAAAACTCTCCCCAGTAAAACCTCACTCATCTAAAACTCTCCCCAGTAAAACTTCACTCATCTAAAACTCCCGCCAGTAAAACACCTCTCATCTAAAACACTCCCCAGTAAAACTCCACTCATCTAAAACAGTCCCCAGTAAAACACCCCTCATCTAAAACACTCCGCAGTAAAACACCCCTCATCTCAAACGCCCCTCATCTCAAACGCCCCTCATCTAAAACTCTCCCCAGTAAAACACCCCTCATCTAAAACACTCCCCAGTAAAACACCCCTCATCTAAAACACTCCCCAGTAAAACACCCCTCATCTAAAACACTCCCCAGTAAAACACCCCTCATCTAAAACACTCCCCAGTAAAACACCATTCATCTAAAACACTCCCCACTAAAACTCCACTCATCTGAAACACTCCCCAGTAAAACTCCACTCATCTAAAAGACTCCCCAGTAAAACTCCACTCATCGAAAACACTCCCCAGTAAAACACCACTCATCTAAAACACTCCCCAGGAAAACACCCCTCATCTAAAACACTGCCCAGTAAAACACCCCTCATCTAAAACTCTCCCCAGTCAAACCTCACTCATCTAAAACACTCCCCAGTAAAACTCCACTCATCTAAAACAGTCCCCAGTAAAACTCCACTGATCTAAAACTCGCCCCAGTACAACACCTCTCATCTAAAACTCTCCCCAGTAAAACCTCACTCATCTAAAACTCTCCCCAGTAAAAGTCCACTCATCTAAAACACTCCCCAGTAAAAGTCCACTCATCTAAAACACTCCCCAGTAAAAGACCCCTCATCTAAAACACTCCCCAGTAAAACACCCCTCATCTAAAACACTCCCCAGTAAAACGCCCCTCATCTCAAACGCCCCTCATCTCAAACGCCCCTCATCTCAAACGCCCCTCATCTCAAACGCCCCTCATCTCAAACGCCCCTCATCTCAAACGCCCCTCATCTCAAACGCCCCTCATCTCAAACGCCCCTCATCTCAAACGCCCCTCATCTCAAACGCCCCTCATCTCAAACGCCCCTCATCTCAAACGCCCCTCATCTCAAACGCCCCTCATCTCAAACGCCCCTCATCTCAAACGCCCCTCATCTCAAACGCCCCTCATCTCAAACGCCCCTCATCTCAAACGCCCCTCATCTCAAACGCCCCTCATCTCAAACGCCCCTCATCTCAAACGCCCCTCATCTCAAACGCCCCTCATCTCAAACGCCCCTCATCTCAAACGCCCCTCATCTCAAACGCCCCTCATCTCAAACGCCCCTCATCTCAAACGCCCCTCATCTCAAACGCCCCTCATCTCAAACGCCCCTCATCTCAAACGCCCCTCATCTCAAACGCCCCTCATCTCAAACGCCCCTCATCTCAAACGCCCCTCATCTCAAACGCCCCTCATCTCAAACGCCCCTCATCTCAAACGCCCCTCATCTCAAACGCCCCTCATCTAAAACGCCCCTCATCTAAAACGCCCCTCATCTAAAACGCCCCTCATCTAAAACGCCCCTCATCTAAAACACCCCTCATCTAAAACACCCCTCATCTAAAACACCCCTCATCTAAAACACCCCTCATCTAAAACACCCCTCATCTAAAACACCCCTCATCTAAAACACCCCTCATCTAAAACACCCCTCATCTAAAACACCCCTCATCTAAAACACCCCTCATCTAAAACACTCCCCAGTAAAACACCCCTCATCTAAAACACTCCCCAGTGAAACACCCCTCTTCTAAAACACTCCCCAGTAAAACACCATTCATCTAAAACACTCACCAGTAAAACACCATTCATCTAAAACACTCACCAGTAAAACACCATTCATCTAAAACACTCACCAGTAAAACACCATTCATCTAAAACACTCACCAGTAAAACACCATTCATCTAAAACACTCACCAGTAAAACACCATTCATCGAAAACACTCCCCAGTAAAACCCCATTCATCTAAAACACTCCCCAGTTAAACACCCCTCATCTAAAACACTCCCCAGTAAAACACCATTCATCTAAAACACTCCCCAGTAAAACACCCCTCATCTAAAACACTCCCCAGTAAAACACCCCTCATCTAAAACACTCCCCAGTAAAACACCATTCATCTAAAACACTCTCCAGTACAACACCCCTCATCTAAAACACTCCCCAGTAAAACACCCCTCATCTAAAACTTTCCCCAGTGAAACACCCCTCATCTAAAACACTCCCCAGTGAAACACCCCTCATCTAAAACACTCCCCAGTAAAACACCCCTCATCGAAAACACTCCCCAGGAAAACACCATTCATCGAAAACACTCCCCAGTAAAACCCCATTCATCTAAAACACTCCCCAGTTAAACACCCCTCATCTAAAACACTCCCCAGTAAAACACCATTCATCTAAAACACTCCCCAGTAAAACACCATTCATCTAAAACACTCCCCAGTAAAACACCCCTCATCTAAAACACTCCCCAGTAAAACACCATTCATCTAAAACACTCACCAGTAAAACACCATTCATCTAAAACACTCACCAGTAAAACACCATTCATCTAAAACACTCACCAGTAAAACACCATTCATCGAAAACACTCCCCAGTAAAACCCCATTCATCTAAAACACTCCCCAGTTAAACACCCCTCATCTAAAACACTCCCCAGTAAAACACCATTCATCTAAAACACTCCCCAGTAAAACACCCCTCATCTAAAACACTCCCCAGTAAAACACCATTCATCTAAAACACTCTCCAGTACAACACCCCTCATCTAAAACACTCCCCAGTGAAACACCCCTCATCTAAAACACTCCCCAGTGAAACACCCCTCATCTAAAACACTCCCCAGTAAAACACCCCTCATCGAAAACACTCCCCAGGAAAACACCCCTCATCGAAAACACTCCCCAGTAAAACACCATTCATCTAAAACACTCCCCAGTAAAACACCCCTCATCTAAAACACTCCCCAGTAAAACACCCCTCATCTAAAACACTCCCCAGTAAAACACCCCTCATCTAAAACACTCCCCAGTGAAACTCCACTCATCTAAAACACTCCCCAGTGAAACTCCACTCATCTAAAACACTCCCCAGTAAAACTCCACTCATCTAAAACACTCCCCAGTAAAACACCCCTCATCTAAAACACTCCCCAGTGAAACACCATTCATCTAAAACACTCCCCAGTGAAACACCCCTCATCTAAAACACTCCCCAGTGAAACACCCCTCATCTAAAACACTCCCCAGTAAAACACCCCTCATCGAAAACACTCCCCAGTAAAACTCCACTCATCTAAAACACTCCCCAGTAAAACACCCCTCATCTAAAACACTCCCCAGTAAAACACCCCTCATCAAAAACACTCCCCAGTGAAACTCCACTCATCTAAAACACTCCCCAGTAAAACACCCCTCATCTAAAACACTCCCCAGTAAAACTCCACTCATCTAAAACTCTCCCCAGTAAAACACCCCTCATCTAAAACACTCCCCAGTAAAACACCCCTCATCTAAAACACTCCACAGTAAAACACCCCTCATCTAAAACACTCCCCAATAAAACTCCACTCATCTAAAACACTCCCCAGTAAAACACCCCTCATCTAAAACATTCCCCAGTGAAACACCCCTCATCTAAAACACTCCCCAGTGAAACACCCCTCATCTAAAACACTCCCCAGTGAAACACCCCTCATCTAAAACACTCCCCAGTGAAACACCCCTCATCTAAAACACTCCAGTAAAACACCATTCATCTAAAACACTCACCAGTAAAACACCATTCATCTAAAACACTCACCAGTAAAACACCATTCATCTAAAACACTCACCAGTAAAACACCATTCATCTAAAACACTCCCCAGTAAAACACCCCTCATCTAAAACACTCCCCAGTAAAACACCATTCATCTAAAACACTCCCCAGTAAAACACCCCTCATCTAAAACGCTCCCCAGTAAAACACCCCTCATCTAAAACACTCCCCAGTAAAACACCCCTCATCTAAAACACTCCCCAGTAAAACACCCCTCATCTAAAACACTCCAGTAAAACACCATTCATCTAAAACACTCCCCAGTGAAACTCCACTCATCTAAAACACTCCCCAGTAAAACACCCCTCATCTAAAACACTCCCCAATAAAACTCCACTCATCTAAAACACTCCCCAGTAAAACACCCCTCATCTAAAACATTCCCCAGTGAAACACCCCTCATCTAAAACACTCCCCAGTGAAACACCCCTCATCTAAAACACTCCCCAGTGAAACACCCCTCATCTAAAACACTCCCCAGTGAAACACCCCTCATCTAAAACACTCCAGTAAAACACCATTCATCTAAAACACTCACCAGTAAAACACCATTCATCTAAAACACTCACCAGTAAAACACCATTCATCTAAAACACTCCCCAGTAAAACACCATTCATCTAAAACACTCCCCAGTAAAACACCCCTCATCGAAAACACTCCCCAGTAAAACACCATTCATCTAAAACACTCCCCAGTAAAACACCCCTCATCTAAAACGCTCCCCAGTAAAACACCCCTCATCTAAAACACTCCCCAGTAAAACACCCCTCATCTAAAACACTCCCCAGTGAAACACCCCTCATCTAAAACACTCCCCAGTGAAACACCCCTCATCTAAAACACTCCCCAGTAAAACACCCCTCATCTAAAACACTCCCCAGTAAAACACCCCTCATCTAAAACACTCCCCAGTAAAACACCATTCATCTAAAACACTCTCCAGTACAACACCCCTCATCTAAAACACTCCCCAGTAAAACACCCCTCATCTAAAACACTCCCCAGTAAAACACCCCTCATCTAAAACACTCCCCAGTAAAACACCCCTCATCTAAAACTTTCCCCAGTGAAACACCCCTCATCTAAAACACTCCCCAGTGAAACACCCCTCATCTAAAACACTCCCCAGTAAAACACCCCTCATCTAAAACACTCCCCAGTAAAACACCCCTCATCGAAAACACTCCCCAGTAAAACACCATTCATCTAAAACACTCCCCAGTAAAACACCCCTCATCTAAAACACTCCCCAGTAAAACACCCCTCATCTAAAACACTCCCCAGTAAAACACCCCTCATCTAAAACACTCCCCAGTGAAACTCCACTCATCTAAAACACTCCCCAGTGAAACTCCACTCATCTAAAACACTCCCCAGTAAAACACCCCTCATCTAAAACACTCCCCAGTAAAACTCCACTCATCTAAAACACTCCCCAGTAAAACACCCCTCATCTAAAACACTCCCCAGTGAAACACCCCTCATCTAAAACACTCCCCAGTAAAACACCCCTCATCTAAAACACTCCCCAGTAAAACTCCACTCATCTAAAACACTCCCCAGTAAAACACCATTCATCTAAAACGCTCCCCAGTAAAACACCCCTCATCTAAAACGCTCCCCAGTAAAACACCCCTCATCTAAAACACTCCCCAGTAAAACACCCCTCATCTAAAACACTCCCCAGTAAAACACCCCTCATCTAAAACACTCCAGTAAAACACCATTCATCTAAAACACTCCCCAGTGAAACTCCACTCATCTAAAACACTCCCCAGTAAAACACCCCTCATCTAAAACACTCCCCAATAAAACTCCACTCATCTAAAACACTCCCCAGTAAAACACCCCTCATCTAAAACATTCCCCAGTGAAACACCCCTCATCTAAAACACTCCCCAGTGAAACACCCCTCATCTAAAACACTCCCCAGTGAAACACCCCTCATCTAAAACACTCCCCAGTGAAACACCCCTCATCTAAAACACTCCAGTAAAACACCATTCATCTAAAACACTCACCAGTAAAACACCATTCATCTAAAACACTCACCAGTAAAACACCATTCATCTAAAACACTCCCCAGTAAAACACCCCTCATCGAAAACACTCCCCAGTAAAACACCATTCATCTAAAACACTCCCCAGTAAAACACCCCTCATCTAAAACGCTCCCCAGTAAAACACCCCTCATCTAAAACACTCCCCAGTAAAACACCCCTCATCTAAAACACTCCCCAGTAAAACACCCCTCATCTAAAACACTCCCCAGTGAAACACCCCTCATCTAAAACACTCCCCAGTAAAACACCCCTCATCTAAAACACTCCCCAGTAAAACACCATTCATCTAAAACACTCTCCAGTACAACACCCCTCATCTAAAACACTCCCCAGTAAAACACCCCTCATCTAAAACACTCCCCAGTAAAACACCCCTCATCTAAAACACTCCCCAGTAAAACACCCCTCATCTAAAACTTTCCCCAGTGAAACACCCCTCATCTAAAACACTCCCCAGTGAAACACCCCTCATCTAAAACACTCCCCAGTGAAACACCCCTCATCTAAAACACTCCAGTAAAACACCATTCATCTAAAACACTCACCAGTAAAACACCATTCATCTAAAACACTCCCCAGTAAAACACCCCTCATCTAAAACACTCCCCAGTAAAACACCCCTCATCTAAAACACTCCCCAGTAAAACACCCCTCATCTAAAACACTCCCCAGTGAAACTCCACTCATCTAAAACACTCCCCAGTGAAACTCCACTCATCTAAAACACTCCACAGTAAAACTCCACTCATCTAAAACACTCCCCAGTAAAACACCCCTCATCTAAAACACTCCCCAGTGAAACACCCCTCATCTAAAACACTCCCCAGTAAAACACCCCTCATCTAAAACACTCCCCAGTAAAACTCCACTCATCTAAAACACTCCCCAGTAAAACACCCCTCATCTAAAACACTCCCCAGTAAAACACCCCTCATCTAAAACACTCCCCAGTAAAACACCCCTCATCAAAAACTCTCCCCAGTGAAACTCAACTCATCTAAAACACTCCCCAGTAAAACACCCCTCATCTAAAACACTCCCCAGTAAAACTCCACTCATCTAAAACTCTCCCCAGTAAAACACCCCTCATCTAAAACACTCCCCAGTAAAACACCCCTCATCTAAAACACTCCCCAGTAAAACACCCCTCATCTAAAACACTCCCCAGTAAAACTCCACTCATCTAAAACACTCCCCAGTAAAACACCCCTCATCTAAAACACTCCCCAGTAAAACACCCCTCATCTAAAACACTCCCCAGTGAAACTCCACTCATCTAAAACACTCCCCAGTAAAACACCCCTCATCTAAAACACTCCCCAGTAAAACTCCACTCATCTAAAACTCTCCCCAGTAAAACACCCCTCATCTAAAACACTCCCCAGTAAAACACCCCTCATCTAAAACACTCCCCAGTAAAACACCCCTCATCTAAAACACTCCCCAGTAAAACACCCCTCATCTAAAACACTCCCCAGTGAAACTCCACTCATCTAAAACACTCCCCAGTAAAACACCCCTCATCTAAAACACTCCCCAATAAAACTCCACTCATCTAAAACACTCCCCAGTAAAACACCCCTCATCTAAAACATTCCCCAGTGAAACACCCCTCATCTAAAACACTCCCCAGTGAAACACCCCTCATCTAAAACACTCCCCAGTGAAACACCCCTCATCTAAAACACTCCAGTAAAACACCATTCATCTAAAACACTCACCAGTAAAACACCATTCATCTAAAACACTCCCCAGTAAAACACCCCTCATCTAAAACACTCCCCAGTAAAACACCATTCATCTAAAACACTCCCCAGTAAAACACCCCTCATCTAAAACGCTCCCCAGTAAAACACCATTCATCTAAAACACTCCCCAGTAAAACACCCCTCATCTAAAACACTCCCCAGTAAAACACCCCTCATCTAAAACACTCCCCAGTAAAACACCCCTCATCTAAAACACTCCAGTAAAACACCATTCATCTAAAACACTCACCAGTAAAACACCATTCATCTAAAACACTCCCCAGTAAAACACCATTCATCTAAAACACTCCCCAGTAAAACACCCCTCATCTAAAACACTCCCCAGTAAAACACCATTCATCTAAAACACTCCCCAGTAAAACACCCCTCATCTAAAACGCTCCCCAGTAAAACACCATTCATCTAAAACACTCCCCAGTAAAACACCCCTCATCTAAAACACTCCCCAGTGAAACACCCCTCATCTAAAACACTCCCCAGTGAAACACTCCCCAGTAAAACACCCCTCATCTAAAACACTCCCCAGTAAAACACCCCTCATCTAAAACACTCCCCAGTAAAACACCATTCATCTAAAACACCCCCCAGTAAAACACCATTCATCTAAAACACTCCCCAGTAAAACTCCTCTCATCTAAAACACTCCCCAGTAAAACACCTCTCATCTAAAACACTCCCCAGTAAAACACCCCTCATCTAAAACACTCTCCAGTAAAACACCATTCATCTAAAACACTCCCCAGTAAAACATCCCTCATCTAAAACACTCCCCAGTGAAACACCCCTCATCTAAAACACTCCCCAGTAAAACATCCCTCATCTAAAATACTCCCCAGTAAAACACTTCTCATCTAAAACACTCCCCAGTAAAACACCCCTCATCTAAAATACTCCCCAGTAAAACACCTCTCATCTAAAACACTCCCCAGTAAAACATCCCTCATCTAAAACACTCCCCAGTGAAACACCCCTCATCTAAAACACTCCCCAGTAAAACATCCCTCATCTAAAATACTCCCCAGTAAAACACTTCTCATCTAAAACACTCCCCAGTAAAACACCCCTCATCTAAAATACTCCCCAGTAAAACACCTCTCATCTAAAACACTCCCCAGTAAAACTCCACTCATCTAAAACACTCCCCAGTAAAACACCCCTCATCTAAAACACTCCCCAGTAAAACACCATTCATCTAAAACTCTCCCCAGTAAAACACCCCTCATCTGAAACACTCCCCAGTAAAACACCCCTCATCTAAAACACTCCCCAGTAAAACACCCCTCATCTAAAACTCTCCCCAGTAAAACACCCCTCATCTAAAATACTCCCCAGTAAAACACCCCTCATCTAAAACACTCCCCAGTAAAACACCCCTCATCTAAAACTCTCCCCAGTAAAACACCCCTCATCTAAAATACTCCCCAGTAAAACGCCCCTCATCTAAAACTCTCCCCAGTAAAACACCTCTCATCTAAAACAGTCCCCAGTAAAACACCTCTCATCTAAAACAGTCCCCAGTAAAACTCCACTCATCTAAAACTCTCCCCAGTAAAACACCTCTCATCTAAAACTCTCCCCAGTAAAACTCCACTCATCTAAAACTCTCCCCCAGTAAAACTCCACTCATCTAAAACTCTCCCCAGTAAAACACCCCTCATCTAAAACTCTCCCCAGTAAAACACCCCTCATCTAAAACTCTCCCCAGTAAAACTCCAGTCATCTAAAACACTTCCCTTTCAAACAACCCTCATCTAAAACACTCCCCAGTAAAACACCCCTCATCTAAAACGCTTCCCAGTAAAACACCCCTCATCTACAACGCTTCCCAATAAAACACCCCTCATCTAAAACTCTCCCCCATTAAAACACCCCTCATCTAAAACTCTCCCCCCATTAAAACTCCCCTCATCTAAAACTCTCCCCCCATTAAAACTCTCCTGATCTAAAACTCTCTCCCATTAAAACTCCTCTCATCTAAAACTCTCCCCCCATTAAAACTCACTTCATCTAAAACTCTCCCCCCATTAAAACTCCCCTCATCTAAAACTCTCCCCCCATTAAAACTCTCCTGATCTAAAACTCTCTCCCATTAAAACTCCTCTCATCTAAAACTCTCCCCCCATTAAAACTCCCCTCATCTGATACTCTCCCCCATTAAAACTCCTCTCATCTAAAACTCTCCCCCCATTAAAACTCACTTCATCTAAACCTCTCCCAGTCAAACTCCACTCATCTAAATCTCATCCAAATCAGCCACACACCCACCCTCACCCGCAGCTTCACACCCACCTTCATACCCACATATTCATCCACATACCCACCCTCATACCCACCATTACCCTCATCCTCACACCCACCCTTACTCAAAGCCTCACACCCATTGCCACACCCTCACACACACCCTCACACCCTCATACGAACCCCCACCTTCAGCCTCACACCCACCTTCATTCAGCCTCACACCCATTGTCACATGTTTGCTGATGATTGCACAATGTTCAGCACCATTCGTGACTCCTCAGATACTGAAGCAGTCCATGTAGAAATGCAGCAAGACCTGGACAATATCCAGGCTTGGGCTGATAAATGGCAACTAACATTCGTGCCACACAAGTGCCAGGCAATGACCATCTCGAGCAAGAGAGAATCTAACCATCATCCCTTGACATTCAATGGCATTACCCCACTATCAACATCCTAGGGGCTACCATTGACCAGAAACTGAACTGGAGTAGCCATATAAATACCGTGGCTACAAGAGCAGGTCAGAGGCTAGGAATCCTGAGGCAAGTAACTCACCTCCTGACTCCCCAAAGCCTGTCCACCATCTATAAGGCACAAGTCCGGAGTGTGATGGAATACTCTCCACTTGCCTGGATGGGTGAAGCTCCAACAACACTCAAGAAGCTTGACACCATCCAGGACAAAGCAGCCCGTTTGACTGGCACCTCATCCACAAACATTCACTGTCTCCACCACTGACGCACAGTGGCAGCAGTGTGTACCATCTACAAGATGCACTGCAGCAATGCACCAAGGCTCCTTCGACAGCACCTTCCAAACCCGTGACCTCTACCAACTAGAAGGACGAGGGCAGTAGTTTCATGGGAACATCACCACCTGCAAGTTCCCCTCCAAGTCACACACCATCCTGACTTGGAACTATATCGCCGTTCCTTCACTGTTGCTGGGTCAAAATCCTGGAACTCCCGTCCTAACAGCACTGTGGGTGTATCTACCCCACATGGACTGCAGTGGTTCAAGAAGGCAGCTCACCACCACCTTGTCAAGGGTAATTAGGGATGGGCAATAAATGCTGGCCTGGCCAGCGACGCCCACATCCCATGAATGGATTTTTTAAAAAAACACCCTCGCTCCCACCCTCACTCAGCCTCACATCCATCCTCACACCCTTCCTCACACCCTCACTCAGCCTCACATCCATCCTCACACCCTCACAGCCACATACCCATCCCCTGTACTCTCCATCCACCCACTCATGTACCAATGCTCAAATGTTTACACTGCACAATCGTCCCCATGTAACAGATCACTTTGGACTGAGGTGCTTCTGCTGAGATACGGGGATGATGTGTGGAGACTGAACTCATGTGAGTCACATCTGAAATTCCACTCAGCAAGCCCATCATCTTTCCCCTGGGGACAGTGAGTGGAACTGGAGCACTGTGTAACTGAAATCACTTCCACTTCATTCCAAGCACCATTCTATAACCTGGAGACACGGAAACAACAACAAGCTCTGGCTGTCCAATCCTGCTCCCATACACTCTATGATGAAACTCTCCTGGCCTTACCAATGTGGTGGATTTGTTCCTTGATGACCTCGCACTCTATTGGCCATCGCGGGGCCTGCTGTGGACCATTAGTTGCGACAGCATAGAGGCTCCGGGGTTCCCGAAGGCACGGAATGTGCTTCCCAGCATGATAAGCAAACACCACCTGTCTGGTTCTTAATAAGTGATGCTCCTTGATGAACGAATCTGAACAGGTTAAAGAAAAAGACATCATTTAAATATTCCGAATGCTGATACACACAGCTAATGCTCACAATGTGGAGCATTAAAATAAGCACTGAATTACTCACTGCGTATACAGGCTACTTTGAGCTGAATTTACTGAGCCCATCATGGGTCCAGGCAGACCCAGGAGTTGGCGCTGTTTCCGCTAGTCATGTGGGCAATCAGCCAATCGCGATCATGTGGCAAGTGGCCACTTTACATAATGGAGGTCCGGGGCCTGGCCAATCATGCGGTAGAGGGTGGGATGTGAGACACTGAATACGCTGTCAGATGACCGTGGAACAGCTGCTGGCACCATATTTAAAGCCCTGCTTGCATTGCTGCTGCATTTTCACATCTGAGATTAGTGTTGGAGTGTCTCCTGGACCCCTCCCCCCCCCCCATCCCCAGAGACCAACCCTGCAGGATGGCCAAGACAAGATACAGGGTGGCCCCATGGTTGAGTGATGCCTCCCTGCAGATTATCCTCCAGCCTGCAAGGGGAAGGCAGGAGGTCCTCTTCCCCAGCGATGGCAGGATGAGATCCTCTCACCTGACCAAGCAAGCCTGGCTGGAGATTGCAGAGGAGGTCAGCAGCCTTGGAGTCACCCGGGACAACTGGTTCCAGTGCAGGAAGAGGGCCAAAGACCTCCTACCTTCAGTCAAGGTGAATGTTCCATAACAGTCTCTTTATTACTGAGTGTAAGTGGCAATACAGAAGAAGGTGGACATGGGGAGGGTGGCACTACCATGGCGATGGAAGAACGGTTAATGCATCACCTCATCCTGACAGATACATGGCTGCATCTCGGCCACAAGCCTCCTTCTTTCACAGCTCACCCTCATTAACTCCCCTGAAAGCGGACGGGAGGATGAGTTATATGTGAAAGCCCAGTAGGGGACGAGGGGCAAACACTAGCAGAACTGTCATGTTGATGTCTCTGTGAAGTAACTATTTCCCTCTTTTCATTTGCAGGGCAAGAGGGCCCACGACAGGAGGGAGACATCCCAGACTGGCAGAGGCATCCCAGATCTTCAGCCTCTCTCCACAGCCAAGGAAGAGGCTTTGGAATTGGCGGGGACACAGGTCGGCTACTCAATATCAGATGAAGAGACTGGAATATCCACACCAGAGAGAGAGGTAAGGCAACATCTGGCAGAGATGCCAGAGGGCATGTGCAGCCATGAGCAGACAATGGAGGAGTCCATCCATGCCACGAATGCTGCCATGCTCCAGGCATGTGAGAACACAGCTTCCTCCATCGAGAGATTGGTGACCCTCATGGAGAGCCAGATCCCACAGATGCGCATAGACTTGCACACCATCGCCTTGGCCATGAGCTCAACACAACAATGGCAAAGTGAGAGGAGAAATAGGAGGATGGTGGCTTCTACAGCTCCTGGCCTTCGCTGGTGAGCAGGGAGGCTCAGGTGAGTCTCGAAAGGGAGGAGGAGAGGCTGACCTCCACAGCTGGAGGCTCCCCTCAAAGTGCTCTGAGTGTAGACACTGGCTCCTCAGCCCCTCCGCCAGTGAGCCCAGCTCCAGCAGCTGCGATGCCTAAGGACAGTCCTGCATCAGTGCAGGTAACCATCAGGTGGCTGGGGTCTTCCAGGCCTCAGGCAGCCAGAGGACACCCGCCAAAGTCATCCCAGGCCAAGGGTCAGCCTGATCAGCAGCCTGCTTCCAGCCCAGCTGCTAGTTCAGGGGTCACACCTTGTAGAAGCATTTGTAAGTGTATAAAGAAATCCACATAGAAACACTTGGGGTTTCACAGGTGTTTGAAAGTTGACATGCTGCATTATATAAAGTTCTTTGTTAATTAAACTTTATTGTGTAAAAGTGATTATGCTATCATACATTCACTGTGAGCTGTTGACCTCCCCCTTAGTGAATGCCCATGGAAGCACAGCCCTCATTTATATATGATCTCCCATGGGCCATAGTGCATGGTTGAGCTGGGTGCTAGGCATGGAAGACAAATAGAAAGGAGGCGACAGACAGCATGCATTAGCTGAGTCTTTATTGGAGTCTCTGTGAGTGGACATCAGGGTGGCTGGAAGTGGGTGATTATGAGACTGTCTCCTGCCTCCTTGACCAGTCACTCATTCTGCCTGGCCTCTGGTACAAGGACTTCCCCATCCAGTGCCGCTTGCTCCGCTCCCTCCTCCACATCGTCCTCGTCGGTGGAGGAGTGATGTTCAGTTATGTTGTCATCATGTAAGGCCTCCTCCCTGTTTAGTGCTAGATTGTGCAGAGCACAGCAGACCACCAGGATATGCGAGACCCTCGCTGGGACATACTGCAGGGGACCACCGGATCGATCCAGGCAGCGGAATCTCATCTTCAGCAGCCCAATGGTCTGTTCGATGGTCACTCGAGTGGAGCCGTGCGAGGTGTTGTAACTCTCCTCCGCTGCAGTGCGAGGGTTCCTCACAGGCGTCAGTAGCCATGTCTTCAATGGGTAGTTCTTGTCCCTGAGAATCCATCCCTGAAGGCGAGCGAGGTCCTGAAAATCTGTGGCACCTGGGACTGTTGAAGTAGGTAGGCGTCATGGCTGCTTCCTGGGAAGTGGGCACACAACTGCAGGAAACACTTTCGGCGGTTGCAGACCAGTTGAACGTTGACTGAATGGAAGCTCTTCCTGTTGATGAAGGCAGCTGGCTAGACCATTGGAGCCTTGATGGCCACATGTGTGCAGTCTATCACACCTTGTACCTGGGAGAATCCAGCAACGGCCCTGAATCTGGTGGTCCTCTCGGCCTGAGTGTCAGGGTCGGTCCAGTAGTGCACATAGTCACCATCTCTCTTGAACACGGTATTGGTCACCTCCTTGATGTAGCGGTGGGCTGCTGCCTAGGAGACCCCACACATGTCCCTGGTGGATCCAGATGAGTAGAAATCTAGTGCCACGGTGATCTTCAGGGCCACTGGTATCGGGTGACCCCCAAATTCCATAGGTCACAGCTCGTCCTGCATCAGGGCACATTAGTCAGTGACGGCCTCCCTGGAGAGCCGGAGTCTTCACTGACAGTGGCGCTCGGACATTTGGGGGTAGCTGATTCGAGTCTGGTATTCTCTCTGACGCAGGTGAACCCTTCTTAGCCTGACTGCCTGCTGCTCTCATCCTGGAGCTTCGTGGGCAGATGCAGCTGCTTCTTGGCCCTCCCTCCATCAGAGGCGTCGCATCACACCACGGGGGTCCAGAAAGACAGGGTGTATAAGACCCCTGCCAGCGATCAGTGTGCCTCCAATGCGCTGTCGATGCAGAGATGACCCTGCCTTGGAAGCTGTGCTTTCGCCAAGGCTCCCAGCAGACTCCCTGATGACCCTCAGTGCCCACCCTGGCTGATAGCCGACCCTCTCACCCAGCAGTATGGGCAGCCAAACATCTCACTCAACTGTTTAGATTAGATTAGAGATACAGCACTGAAACAGGCCCTTCGGCCCACCGAGTCTGTGCCGAACATCAACCAACCATTTATACTAATCCTACACTAATCCCATATTCCTACCAAACATCCCCACCTGTCCCTATATTTCCCTACCACCTACCTATACTAGTGACAATTTATAATGGCCAATTTACCTACCAACCTGCAAGTCTTTTGGCTTGTGGGAGGAAACCGGAGCACCCGGAGAAAACCCACGCAGACACAGGGAGAACTTGCAAACTCCACACAGGCAGTACCCAGAATCGAACCCGGGTCCCTGGAGCTGTGAGGCTGCGGTGCTAACCACTGCGCCACTGTGCCGCCTGATACAGCCACCCAAACCCTGGCTACGACCTGCAGACCACCCGAGACCGTGATCAGCTGGCACTGGCACCCAAGATCACGGTCCCCCTTGCATAGTGCACTGCACTGTATACCCTTCACTCCCCACTCTCCCACTATGTGGTGCTGGTCATGGCTGCCAACCTGTTGTGGTACTGAGGCCTCGCCTCGGTGCCACCAGCTATTAACATGAATCCAAAATACATGAGGGCTGCCCTTTGTCAAGTTAATCCCAAGCCCCCCATTGAATTGTGACGAATGAGATGCTAATGTATTAAAAGTAAGTGTTCTATAATTTATATTACTACCCTGTTGTGCTGGAGCGGTAATGCCATCTTGGTGCTTTCCCACCGCTGATTAAATCAGGAATCAATGTCACAATGCCAGATTTCTGGGTGGACAATTCTGATGGGATTCTCCATCCCTCCCAAGGCTCCATTCCTGATCCAAACAACCTCACTAAATTCAGCCTAAATCTCCACTCAATGAGCTGGATTTAACTAGCCCCCAGGCGATGGAGTGGGAGGCAGGCAGGGTCCATAAGAATTGTGATGGGAGGTGGGGGCAGAGGGCCTGTCGCATTCCCATTGGCCGATTATCAGCTAATTAAAGGCCTCTTCCCACCACTGCCGGAATTACACCAGCGGTGGGGGGGTTGCTGGAGGGGGGGTGCTCCAGCATGCGGCGAGGTCAACCAGTAAAATGCGGCAGCCTCCATTCGGGCGTGTGGGGGGTGGAATGGGGGTGTCTCCTCCATGGGCAATCTGTGGCCCAGGGACAGCATGAGGCAGAAACCACCTCCTGTAACACTCCCTCGACACTCATTCCCAACCTCCTGCCCACCCACATTGACAGCTTCCTATAACCACAGGCACCGTGACTCACTATCACTCACCGAGACCACCCTCCTCAGCTCACCGAGACCCTCCTCCCTCACTCACCGAGATCCTCCTCCCTCACTCACCGAGACCCTCCTCCCCCTCACCAACGCCCTCCTTCCTCACTCACCGAGACCCTCCACCCCCTCACCGAGGCCCTCCTCCCTCACTCACCGAGACGCTCCTCCCCCCTCACCGAGGCCCTCCTCCCTCACTCACCGAGAGCTTCCTCCACCCTCACTGAGACCCACCTCACTCACTCACCGAGACCCTATTCCCTCACTCACCGAGACCCCCCTCCCTCACTCACCGAGACCTTCCTCCAACCTCACAGAGACCCTCCTCCCTCACTCACCGAGACCATCCTCCCCCTCACCGAGACCCTCCTCCCCCTCACCGAGACCCTCCTCCCCCCCCTCATCTAGACATCCTCCCCATCACCGAGACCCTCCTCCCTCACTAACCGAGACCCTCCTCCCCCCTCACCCAGACCCTCCTCCCTCACTCACCGAGACGCTCCTCCCCCCTCACTGTGACCCACCTCCCTAACTCACCGAGACCCACCTCCCTCACTCACCGAGACCCTCCTCCCCCCTCACCGATGCCCTCCTTCCTCACTCACCGAGACCCTCCTCCCCCCTCACCAAGGCCCTCCTCTCTCACTCACCGAGACCCTCTTCCTCATTCACCGACACCCTCCACCCTCACTCACCGAGACGCTCCTCCCCCTCACCGAGACCTCCTCCCTCACTCACCGTGATCCTACCCCCTCACTCACCGAGACACACCTCCCTCACTCACCAAGACCCACCTCCCTCATTCACCGAGACCCTCATCCCTCACTCACCGAGACCCTCCTCCCCCACTCACCGAGACTTTCCTCCCCCACTCACCGAGACCTCCTCATCATCACTGAGACCCTCCTCCCTCACTCACCGAGACCCTCCTCCTCCCTCACCGAGACCCTCCTCCTCCCTGACCGAAACCCTCCTCCCTCACTCACCGTAATCCTCCTCCCTCACTCACTGAGACCAACCTCCCTCACTCACCGAGACCCACCTCCCTCACTCACCGAGACCCACCTCCCTCACTCACCGAGAACCACCTCCCTCACTCACCGAGACCCTCCTCTCCCCTCACTGAGACCCTACTCCCTCACTCACCTAGACCCTCCTCCCTCACTCACCGAGACCCACCTCCCTCACTCACTGAGACCCTCCTCCCCCACTCACCGAGACCCTCCTCCCTCCCTCACCGAGGCCTTCCTCCACCCTCACTGAGACCCACTTCCCTCACTCACCGAGACCCACCTCCCTCACTCACCGAGACCCACCTCCCTCACTCACCGAGACCCACCTCCCTCACTCACCGAGACCTTCCTCCACCCTCACTGAGACCCTCCTTCCCCCCTCACTGAGACGCACCTCCCTCACTCACCGTGACCCACCTCCCTCACTCACCGTGACCGACCTCCCTCACTCACCGAGACCCACCTTCCTCACTCACCGAGACCCACCTTCCTCACTCACCGAGACCCTCCCCCCTCACTCACTGAGACTCTCCCCCCTCACTCACCGAGACCCCCCTCCCTCACTCACTGAGACTCTCCTCCCCCCTCACCGAGACCCTCCTCCCCCCTCACCGAGACCCTCCTCCCTCACTCACCGTGATCTTCCTCCACCCTCACCAAGACCCTCCTACCCATCACGGTTACAATCCTCCCTCTTTCACCGTGACCCTCCTCCCGCCCTCACCGCGACCCTCCTCCCTCACTCACCGAGACCCTCCCCCCATCACCGAGACAATCTTCCCTCACTCACCGAGATGCTCCTCCCCCTCACCGTGACCCTCCTCCCGCCCTCACCGAGACCCTCCTCCCCCACTCAACGAGACCTTCCTTCCCCACTCAACGAGACCTTCCTTCCCCACTCACCGAGACCCTCCCCCCTCACTCACCGAGATGCTCCTCCCGCTCACCGTGACCCTCCTCCCTCACTCACCGTAATCCTCCACCCTCACTCACCGAGACCCACCTCCCTCACTCACCGAGACCCACCTCCCTCACTCACCGAGACCCACCTCCCTCACTCACCGAGACTCTCCTCCCCCCTCACCGAGACCCTCCTCCCACACTCACCGAGACCCACCTCCCACACTCACCGAGACCCACCTCCCCCACTCACCGAGACCCTCCTCCCCCACTCACCGAGACCGTCCATCCCACTCACCGAGACCCTCCTCCCCCACTCACTGAGACCCACCTCCCCCACTCACTGAGACCCTCCTCCCTCACTCACCGAGACCTTCCTCCACCCTCACCGACACCCTCCTCCCCCACTCACCGAGACCCTCCTCCCCCACTCACCGAGACCCTCCTCCCTCACTCACCGAGACCCTCCTCCCCCCTCACCGAGACCCTCCTCCCTCACTCACCGAGGCCCTCCTCCCCCTTCACCAAGGCCCTCCTCCCTCACTCACCGAGACCATCCTCCCTCATTCACCGAGACCCTCCTCCCTCACTCACCGAGAGCCTCCTCCCTCACTCACCAAGACCCACCACCCTCACTCACCGAGACCCTCCTCCCCCCTCACCGAGACCCTCCTCCCCCCTCACCGGGACCCTCCTCACTCACTCAACGAGGCCCTCCTCCCTCACTCACCGAGACCCTCCTCCCTCACTCACCGAGACCCTCCTCCTCACTCACCGAGACCCTCCTTCTCACTCACCGAGACCCTCCTCCTCCCTCACCGAGACCTTTCTCCACCCTCACCGAGACCCCCTCCCCATCACCTAGACCCTCCTCCCCCCCTCACCGAGAACCTCCTCCCCCCTCACCACGACCCTCCTCCTTCACTCACCGAGACCCTCCTCCTTCACTCACCGAGACCCTCCTCCCTCACTCACCGAGACCCTCCTCCCCCCTCACCGCGACCCTCCTCCTTCACTCACTGAGACCCTCCACCCTCACTCACGGTGACCCTCCTCCCTCACTCACCGTGACCCTCCTCCCTCACTCACCGTGACCCTCCTCCCTCACTCACCGTGACCCTCCTCCCTCACTCACTGAGTCCCACCTCCCTCACTCACCTGGACCTCCTCCCTCACTCCCCTGGACCTCCTCCCTCACTCCCCTGGACCTCCTCCCTCACTCCCCTGGACCTCCTCCCCCCTCACCGCGACCCTCCTCCTTCACTCACTGAGACCCTCCACCCTCACTCATGGTGACCCTCCTACCTCACTCACCGTGACCCTCCTCCCTCACTCACCGAGTTCCACCTCCCTCACTCACCTGGACCTCCTCCCCATCACCGAGACCCTCCTCCCTCTCTCACCGAGACCCTCTTCCCCCCCCTCACCGAGACCTTCCTCCCACCTCACTGAGACCCTCCTCCATCACTCACCGAGACCCTCCTCCATCACTCACCGAGACCCTCCTCCCTCACTCACCGAGACGCTCCTCCCTCACTCACCGAGACGCTCCTCCCTCACTCACCGAGACGCTCCTCCCCCCTCACAGCGACCCTCCTCCTTCACTCACTGAGACCCTCCACCCTCACTCACGGTGACCCTCCTCCCTCACTCACCGTGACCCTCCTCCCTCACTCACCGAGTCCCACCTCCCTCACTCACCTGGACCTCCTCCCCATCACCGAGACCCTCCTCCCACCTCACTGAGACCCTCCTCCCTCACTCACCGAGACCCTCCTTCCTCACTCACCGAGACGCTCCTCCCCCTCACCGAGACGCTCCTCCCCCCTCACCGAGACCCTCTTCCCCCCCTCACCGAGACCTTCCTCCCACCTCACTGAGACCCTCCTCCATCACTCACCGAGACCCTCCTCCCTCACTCACCGAGACCCTCCTTCCTCACTCACCGAGACGCTCCTCCCCCCTCACCGAGACGCTCCTCCCCCCTCACCGAGACCCTCCTCCCTCACTCATCGAGACCCTCCTCCCTCACTCACCGGGACCCTCCTCCCTCACTCACCGGGACCCACCTCCCTCACTCACCGGGACCTACCTCCCTCACTCACCGGGACCCACCTCCCTCACTCACCGGGACCCACCTCCCTCACTCACCGAGACCCACCTCCCTCACTCACCGAGACCCACCTCCCTCACTCACCGAGACCCACCTCCCTCACTCACCGAGACCTTCCTCCCACCTCACCGAGACCCTCCTTCCTCACTCACCGAGACCCTCCTTCCTCACTCACCGAGACCCTCTTTCCTCACTCACCGAGACGCTCCGCCCCCCTCACCGAGACGCTCCGCCCCCCTCACCGAGACCCTCCTCCCTCACTCACCGAGACCCACCTCCCTCACTCACCGAGACCCACCTCCCTCACTCACCGAGACCCTCCTCCCTCACTCACCGAGACCCTCCTCCCTCACTCACCGGGACCTACCTCCCTCACTCACCGGGACCCACCTCCCTCACTCACCGGGACCCACCTCCCTCACTCACCGGGACCCACCTCCCTCACTCACCGAGACCCACCTCCCTCGCTCACCGAGACCCTCCTCCCCCGCTCACCGAGACCCTCCTCCCTCACTCACCGAGAGCCTCATCCCGCCTCACCGAGACCCTCCTCCCTCACTCACCGAGACCCTCCTCCCTCACTCACCGAGACCCTCGTCCCTCACTCACCGAGACCCTCCTCCCTCACATAGAGAACCTCCTCCTTAGCTCGCCGAGACCCTCCTCCCTCACTCACCTAGAGCCTCCTCCTCAGCTCACCGAGACCCTCCTCCTTTCCCCTCACCGAGACCCTCCTCCTCAGCTCACCGAGACGCTCCTCCCCCATCACCCAGACCCTGCTCCCTCACTCACCGAGACCCTGCTCCCTCACTCACCGAGACCCTGATCCCCACCTCACCGAGACCCTGCTCCCCACCTCACCGAGACCCTGCTCCCCACCTCACCGAGACCCTCCTCCCCACCTCACCGAGACCCTCCTCCTCCCCCCACCGAGACCCTCCTCCTCCCCCCACCGAGACCCTCCTCCCCCCACCGAGACCCTCCTCCCCAACTCACCGAGACCCTCTTCCTCAGCTCACCGAGACCCTCTTCCTCAGCTCACCGAGACCCTCCCCCTCACTCACCAAGACCCTCCTTCCACCCTCACAGAGACCCTCCTCCCCCCTCACCGAGACCCTCCTCCCTCACTCACCGAGACCCTCCTCCCTCACTCACCGAGACCCACCACCCTCACTCACCGAGACCCTCCTCCCCCCTCACTCACCGAGATGCACCTCCCCCCTGACTGAGACACTCGTCCCTCACTCACCGAGGCCCTCCTCCCTCACTCACCGAGATGCTCCTCCCCCCTCACCGAGACGCTCCTCCCCCCTCACCGCGACCCTCCTCCTTCACTCACTGAGACCATCCACCCTCACTCACCGTGACCCTCCTCCCTCACTCACCGTGACCCTCCTCCCTCACTCACCGTGACCCTCCTCCCTCACTCACCGAGTCCCACCTCCCTCACTCACCTGGACCTCCTCCCTCACTCACCTGGACCTCCTCCCCATCACCGAGACCCTCCTCCCTCTCTCACCGAGACCCTCTTCCCCCCCTCACCAAGACCTTCCTCCCACCTCACTGAGACCCTCCTCCATCACTCACCGAGACCCTCCTCCCTCACTCACCGAGACCCTCCTCCCTCACTCACCGAGACGCTCCTCCCCCCTCACCGAGACCCTCCTCCCCCCTCACCGAGACCCTCCTCCCCCCTCACCGAGACCCTCCTCCCCCCTCACCGAGACCCTCCTCCCTCACTCATCGAGACCCTCCTCCCTCACTCACCGAGACCCTCCTCCCTCACTCACCGGGACCCACCTCCCTCACTCACCGGGACCCACCTCCCTCACTCACCGGGACCCACCTCCCTCACTCACCGGGACCCACCTCCCTCACTCACCGGGACCCACCTCCCTCACTCACCGAGACCCTCCTCCATCACTCACCGAGACCCTCCTCCCTCACTCACCGAGACCCTCCTTCCTCACTCACCGAGACGCTCCTCCCCCCTCACCGAGACGCTCCTCCCTCACTCACCGAGACCCTCCTCCCTCACTCACCGAGACCCTCCTCCCTCACTCACCGAGACCCTCCTCCCTCACTCACCGGGACCTACCTCCCTCACTCACCGGGACCCACCTCCCTCACTCACCGGGACCCACCTCCCTCACTCTCCGAGACCCACCTCCCTCACTCACCGAGACCCACCTCCCTCACTCACCGAGACCCACCTCCCTCACTGACCGAGACCCACCTCCCTCACTCACCGAGACCCTCCTCCCCCGCTCACCGAGACCCTCCTCCCCCGCTCACCGAGACCCTCGTCCCTCACTCACCGAGACCCTCCTCCCTCACTCACCGAGAGCCTCATCCCGCCTCACCGAGACCCTCCTCCCTCACTCACCGAGACCCTCCTCCCTCACTCACCGAGACCCTCCTCCCTCACTCACCGAGACCCTCCTCCCTCACATAGAGAACCTCCTCCTTAGCTCGCCGAGACCCTCCTCCCTCACTCACCTAGAGCCTCCTCCTCAGCTCACCGAGACCCTCCTCCCTCACTCACCGAGACCCTCCTCCTTTCCCCTCACCGAGACCCTCCTCCTCAGCTCACCGAGACCCTCCTCCCTCACTCACCGAGACCCTGCTCCCTCACTCACCGAGACCCTCCTCCCCACCTCACCGAGACCTTCCTCCCCAGCCCACCGAGACCCTCCTCCTCCCCCCACCGAGACCCTCCTCCTCCCCCCACCGAGACCCTCCTCCTCCCCCCACCGAGACCCTCCTCCTCCCCCCACCGAGACCCTCCTCCTCCCCCCACCGAGACCCTCCTCCCCAACTCACCGAGACCCTCTTCCTCAGCTCACCGAGACCCTCTTCCTCAGCTCACCGAGACCCTCCCCCTCACTCACCAAGACCCTCCTTCCACCCTCACAGAGACCCTCCTCCCCCCTCACCGAGACCCTCCTCCCTCACTCACCGAGACCGTCCTCCCTCACTCACCGAGACCCTCCTCCATCACTCACCGAGACCCTCCTCCCCACCTCACCCAGTCCCTCCACCCCCCCACTCACCGAGACCCTCCTCCCTCACTCACCGAGACCCTCCTCCTCACCCTCACTGAGACATTCCTCCCTCACTCACCGAGTCCCTCCTCCCCCAGTCGCCAATGATGCACCCCCGCCCCACCCCCCCAACACTTACATTTGAACTTGCAGCTCTCCTCCTCGTCCTCAGGTGAAGTGCTGTTGCTTCTGCTGCTGCTCTTATCAGACTGTGAGAGGAGTTCGTCAGACTGCAGGCCAACATCGTGCTGCCAGCTTTGTACCTTCATCAGCTCCGAGCTGTTCCCACTGAAATCTGTGGAACAAAAGCAAGGCCATTCTTTTAATCACCACCTTGAACATTGGACCCTGTCGGCTCTCTGCCCTCAGCCGTCTGACTGACTGATACCGAATTGCTAGTACTCGTCAGGTTGAGGGTGGGGGGGTCTGTGTATGTCAGGGGGTCGTGCACTGGGTGGTCTGTGTGTGTCGGGGGGTCTGTGTGTGTCGGGTGTTTTTTTTATTCATTCAGGGATGTGGGTGTCACTGGCCAGGCCAACATTTATTACCCATCCCTAATTGCCCTTGAGAAGGTGGTGGTGAGCTGCCTTCTTGAACCGCTGCAGTCCATGTGGTGTAGGTACACCCACAGTGCTGTTTGGAAGGGAGTTCCAGGATTTTGACCCAGCAACAGTGAAGGAATGGCAATATAGTTCCAAGTCAGGATGGTGTGTGACTTGGAGGGGAACTTGCAGGTGGTGGTGTTCCCATGTATTTGCTGCCCTTGTCCTTCTAGTTGGTGGAGGTAGCGGGTTTGGAAGGTGCTGTCGAAGGAGCCTTGGTGCATTGCTGCAGTGCATCTTGTGGATGGTACACACTGCTGCCACTGTGCGTCGGTGGTGGAGGGAGTGAATGTTTGTAGATGGGGTGCCAATCAAGTGGGCTGCTTTGTCCTGGATGGTGTCAAGCTTCTTGAGTGTTGTTGGAGCTGCACCCATCCAGGCAAGTGGAGAGTATTCCATCACACTCCTGACTTGTGCCTTGTAGATGGTGGACAGGCTTTGGGGAGTCAGGAGGTGAGTTATTCACCGCAGGATTCCTAGCCTCTGACCTGCTCTTGTAGCCACGGTATTTATGTGGCTACTCCAGTTCAGTTTCTGGTCAATGGTAATCCCTAAGATGTTGATAGTGGTCTGTGTGTGTCGGGGGTGTGTGTGTGTGTCAGGTGGGGGGGGGGTCTGTGTGCATTGGGATTTATTTTCAGTAGAGGTGGGAAGATGGTGGGCTCACCCACCACTCCTCCCCGCTTCCCTCGCAATGATTACATGCTCTTGTTGCCTCCAAACCTGCCGTTGGGGGAGAGCATGAAATTCCACCCAATGTCCAAGTACAATTTCTAATATAGTGCAACACCACCTGCAGCTGACAATTATTGGTACTGCAACTAAAACACATATTAACATCTGACAACCAAAGGTTTGATAGTGTTACAGCAATTGTTTTTACCTTCAATTTACTTCCCTTTTATCCTAAAGCTGGAACCTCATCTAAATGACCATTCTTGATGTGTGAGTCCAGACAGTGAGTGTCAGCTCGACATTGATGCACAGAGGAGAGCACAGACATATCAGACCAACCCTCCTCAGCACAGGCACTTTCCATCAGTGATCAATGGATAGTTAACAGGGACAGGAACCCAGGCTAATCTTCCCCCTTATAGACTGGAATGGTCGGGCCAGTGCAGTTTATTAAGCCATCAGGCCTGCTAAATGTGCTCAGTTACTCCATAAGTTCCATGACTGGCACATGAATCCCCTCTAGCGTTTTCATGATGCTGCTAATTCAGTGTAAATTGGCAGTTGACAGCCAGAAAATTGGCAGGAGTCCAGTCCTGCCAGAACTCCACCCACTTTGTTTCACAGTGTAACTTCTGGTTGTTGGGGACAGGGCATCAAGAAGGACATGACTCATATCAATATTAGTTGGCAGTGGGGGCGGGTGCTCTCTGGCCTTTTAATTCACAGGTAAATGAGGCCCCTATCAAAATGGCTCCTAAAGGAGTCATAATTCTTTGAAAGAACAGGGTTGGGACATATTACTGCTTCCTCTCGTCCTTTGCCATTTTGGACATTGTCATGCACATCGGAAGTATAATAATACAACATTCATGGACTAACTCTGAAGAGTTATGGAACAACAAACTTTTTCTTTTAAAAAATGAACCTTTATGTTAAAAAGTGAACAATGGTCCAAAATGGCCACCAAAGAGAAAGGGGATTGGCCTTTTGCATATTCAAACAGGCTGACAAAGACAAAAGACAAATCGTCAAATTCAACAAGTGTTAATGAAACCCATCTTCGACCAATCTTAAAAACATTCCAGAATTGAATGTCTTCTAAAACAAAGGAGGTGTGAAGTAGCCACGTGGGAAAGAAACCAGAGTGCATCTTAACAGGAGGTGAGAGGTGACACAGTTTTACCTTGAAACAAAGACAGCCAGAGAGAAACACTGACCCAGAATGTGAAGCTTCCTATAACAGCTGGCATTCCAAAAAAGCAGAAAGCACCAGTCCTGCTGAAAAAAAATCCAACATCCACATAATCCAGAGAGAGCTGGAAGTGACCCACCATCTTCAACAGAACCTTCAATCAAGAGAGAAATCTACAATCATCTCAGGCCTGCAACTATCCGGAACTTAAATGTCAAGAGAATTCAATAGGTTTACCTTCCCCCACTAAAACCCACCTACCTCTTTCCCTTCTCTATCTGTTTCTTCTTGTATGTGTGTGCACATGCGTGAGTGAATGAGGTTGTGACAATTTCGGGAAAGGGCGTATTGATCAATGAACAATTGACTTTCTTTTTTTAAGAAGAAGAAAACCTGTTGCTGTCGGTTTATTTGAAAAATAAAACACCAAGGGTTTATCACTTAATACAAATACAATTGCTGTAGTCAGGTGGAGTGGAACAGTGGGAGCCACCCATATCACATCACGTGGTCATAACAACATGCTTTTGTCTTTGTTTACTGATGTCAGCTAAGACACAGCCAGTGACAGAATCGGTCAGCTCAGACACAGCCAGTGAGAGAGTCTGTCAGCTCAGACACAGCCAGTGAGAGAATCGGTCAGCTCAGACACAGCCAGTGAGAGAGTCTGTCAGCTCAGACACAGCCAGTGAGAGAATCGGTCAGCTCAGACACAGCCAGTGAGAGAATCGGTCAGCTCAGACACAGCCAGTGAGAGAGTCTGTCAGCTCAGACACAGCCAGTGAGAGAATCGGTCAGCTCAGACACAGCCAGTGAGAGAGTCTGTCAGCTCAGACACAGCCAGTGACAGAATCGGTCAGCTCAGTCACAGCCAGTGAGAGAATCGGTCAGCTCAGACACAGCCAGTGAGAGAGTCTGTCAGCTCAGACACAGCCAGTGAGAGAATCGGTCAGCTCAGACACAGCCAGTGAGAGAGTCTGTCAGCTCAGACACAGCCAGTGAGAGAATCGGTCAGCTCAGACACAGCCAGTGAGAGAGTCTGTCAGCTCAGACACAGCCAGTGAGAGAATCGGTCAGCTCAGACACAGCCAGTGAGAGAGTCTGTCAGCTCAGACACAGCCAGTGAGAGAATCGGTCAGCTCAGACACAGCCAGTGAGAGAGTCTGTCAGCTCAGACACAGCCAGTGAGAGAATCGGTCAGCTCAGACACAGCCAGTGAGAGAATCGGTCAGCTCAGACACAGCCAGTGAGAGAGTCTGTCAGCTCAGACACAGCCAGTGAGAGAATCGGTCAGCTCAGACACAGCCAGTGAGAGAGTCTGTCAGCTCAGACACAGCCAGTGAGAGAATCGGTCAGCTCAGACACAGCCAGTGAGAGAGTCTGTCAGCTCAGACACAGCCAGTGACAGAATCTGTCAGCTCAGACACAGCCAGTGAGAGAATCTGTCAGCTCAGACACAGCCAGTGAGAGAATCTGTCACCTCAGACACAGCCAGTGAGAGAATCTGTCAGCTCAGACACAGCCAGTGAGAGAATCGGTCAGCTCAGACACAGCCAGTGAGAGAATCTGTCAGCTCAGACACAGCCAGTGAGAGAATCGGTCAGCTCAGACACAGCCAGTGAGAGAATCTGTCAGCTCAGACACAGCCAGTGAGAGAATCGGTCAGCTCAGACACAGCCAGTGAGAGAATCTGTCAGCTCAGACACAGCCAGTGAGAGAATCTGTCAGCTCAGACACAGCCAGTGAGAGAATCGGTCAGCTCAGACACAGCCAGTGAGAGAATCTGTCAGCTCAGACACAGCCAGTGAGAGAATCGGTCAGCTCAGACACAGCCAGTGAGAGAATCTGTCAGTTCAGACACAGCCAGTGAGAGAATCTGTCACCTCAGACACAGCCAGTGAGAGAATCTGTCAGCTCAGACACAGCCAGTGAGAGAATCGGTCAGCTCAGACACAGCCAGTGAGAGAATCTGTCAGCTCAGACACAACCAGTGAGAGAATCTGTCAGCTCAGACACAACCAGTGAGAGAATCTGTCAGTTCTGACACAGCCAGTGAGAGAATCGGTCAGCTCAGACACAGCCAGTGAGAGAATCGGTCAGCTCAGACACAGCCAGTGAGAGAATCTGTCAGCTCAGACACAGCCAGTGAGAGAATCTGTCAGCTCAGACACAGCCAGTGAGAGAATCTGTCAGCTCAGACACAGCCAGTGACAGAATCTGTCAGCTCAGACACAGCCAGTGACAGAATCTGTCACCTCAGACACAGCCAGTGACAGAATCTGTCACCTCAGACACAGCCAGTGAGAGAATCGGTCAGCTCAGACACAGCCAGTGAGAGAATCTGTCACCTCAGACACAGCCAGTGAGAGAATCTGTCAGTTCAGACACAGCCAGTGAGAGAATCTGTCAGCTCAGACACAGCCAGTGAGAGAATCTGTCACCTCAGACACTGCCAGTGACAGAATCTGTCATCTCAGACAATGCCAGTGAGAGAATCGGTCACCTCAGACACAGCCAGTGACAGAATCTGTCAGCTCAGACACAGCCAGTGAGAGAATCTGTCACCTCAGACACAGCCAGTGAGAGAATCGGTCACCTCAGACACAGCCAGTGAGAGAATCGGTCACCTCAGACACTGCCAGTGAGAGAATCGGTCAGCTCAGACAGAGCCAGTGAGAGAATCTGTCAGTTCAGACAGAGCCAGTGAGAGAATCTGTCAGCTCAGACAGAGCCAGTGAGAGAATCTGTCAGCTCAGACAGAGCCAGTGAGAGAATCTGTCAGTTCAGACACAGCCAGTGAGAGAATCTGTCAGCTCAGACAGAGCCAGTGAGAGAATCTGTCAGTTCAGACACAGCCAGTGAGAGAATCTGTCAGCTCAGACAGAGCCAGTGAGAGAATCTGTCAGTTCAGACACAGCCAGTGAGAGAATCTGTCAGCTCAGACAGAGCCAGTGAGAGAATCTGTCAGTTCAGACACTGCCAGTGAGAGAATCGGTCACCTCAGACACAGCCAGTGAGAGAATCTGTCAGCTCAGACAGAGCCAGTGAGAGAATCTGTCAGTTCAGACACTGCCAGTGAGAGAATCGGTCACCTCAGACACAGCCAGTGAGAGAATCGGTCACCTCAGACACAGCCAGTGAGAGAATCGGTCAGCTCAGACACAGCCAGTGACAGAATCTGTCAGTTCAGACACAGCCAGTGACAGAATCTGTCAGCTCAGACACAGCCAGTGACAGAATCTGTCAGCTCAGACACAGCCAGTGACAGAATCGGTCAGCTCAGACACAGCCAGTGACAGAATCGGTCAGCTCAGACACAGCCAGTGACAGAATCGATCAGCTCAGACACAGCCAGTGACAGAATCGGTCAGCTCAGACACAGCCAGTGACAGAATCTGTCAGCTCAGACACAGCCAGTGAGAGAATCGGTCACCTCAGACACAGCCAGTGAGAGAATCTGTCAGCTCAGACACAGCCAGTGAATGAATCGGTCACCTCAGACAGAGCCAGTGAGAGAGTCTGTCACCTGAGACACAGCCAGTGACAGAATCGGTCAGCTCAGACACAGCCAGTGACAGAATCGGTCAGCTCTGACACTGCCAGTGAATCGGTCAGCTCTGTCACAGCCAGTGACAGAAATCGGTCAGCTCAGACACTACCAGTGAGTGAATCTGTCAGCTCTGGCCTGAGACTTGGCTGCACCTGCGTAGTGCAGTTGACCAATGTGGATGGCCATGTGGAGTGGCACAGAGAGCAGCTTCTGTCTGTCACATATTTGTAAACAGCACCTTGGGTTTGCTTTCCTTTTATTCTCTTTTTGAAATCCCCTCCCCTTTCACCCAATGGAAAGGCTGCTATGGGTTGAAATGCCTTCTGATCATTCGGATGAAGGGTCACTGACCCGAAACGTTAACTCTGCTTCTCTTTCCACAGATGCTGCCAGACCTGCTGAGTGGTTCCAGCATTTCGTATTATTATTATTAGTGTAATAACGGTACTGACCAGTGTAATAACTGTACTGACCAGTGTAATAACTGTACTGACCAGTGTAATAACGGTAAGACCACTGTAATAACTGTACTGACCTGTGTAATAACGGTACTGACCAGTGTAATAACTGTACTGACCAGTGTAATAACGGTACTGACCAGTGTAATAACTGTACTGACCAGTGTAATAACTGTACTGACCTGTGTAATAACGGTACTGACCAGTGTAATAACGGTACTGACCAGTGTAATAACTGTACTGACCTGTGTAATAACGGTACTGACCAGTGTAATAACTGTACTGACCAGTGTAATAACTGTACTGACCTGTGTAATAACGGTACTGACCAGTGTAATAACGGTACTGACCAGTGTAATAACTGTACTGACCTGTGTAATAACGGTAGTGACCTGTGTAATAACTGTACAGACTAGTGTAATAACTGTACTGACCTGTGTAATAACGGTACTGACCAGTGTAATAACGGTACTGACCAGTGTAATAACTGTACTGACCTGTGTAATAACGGTAGTGACCTGTGTAATAACGGTAGTGACCTGTGTAATAACTGTACAGACTAGTGTAATAACTGTACTGACCTGTGTAATAACGGTACTGACCTGTGTAATAACGGTACTGACCAGTGTAATAACGGTACTGACCAGTGTAATAACTGTACTGACCAGTGTAATAACGGTACTGACCTGTGTAATAACGGTACTGACCTGTGTAATAACGGTACTGACCAGTGTAATAACTGTACTGACCAGTGTAATAACGGTACTGACCAGTGTAATAACTGTACTGACCAGTGTAATAACTGTACTGACCTGTGTAATAACTGTACTGACCAGTGTAATAACGGTACTGACCAGTGTAATAACTGTACTGACCAGTGTAATAACTGTACTGACCAGTGTAATAACTGTACTGACCTGTGTAATAACGGTACTGACCAGTGTAATAACGGTACTGACCAGTGTAATAACTGTACTGACCTGTGTAATAACGGTACTGACCAGTGTAATAACTGTACTGACCTGTGTAATAACGGTACTGACCAGTGTAATAACTGTACTGACCAGTGTAATAACGGTACTGACCAGTGTAATAACTGTACTGACCAGTGTAATAACTGTACTGACTAGTGTAATAACGGTAGTGACCTGTGTAATAACTGTACAGACTAGTGTAATAACTGTACTGACCAGTGTAATAACTGTACAGACTAGTGTAATAACTGTACTGACCTGTGTAATAATGGTACTGACCTGTGTAATAACGGTACTGACCTGTGTAATAACTGTACTGACCTGTGTAATAACTGTACAGACTAGTGTAATAACTGTACTGACTTGTGTAATAACGGTACTGACTTGTGTAATAACGGTACTGACCTGTGTAATAATGGAACTGACCTGTGTAATAACGGAACTGACCTGTGTAATAACTGTACAGACCAGTGTAATAACTGTACTGAACAGTGTAATAACTGTACTGAACAGTGTAATAACCGTACTGACCTGTGTAATAACCGTACAGACCAGTGTAATAACTGTACTGACCTGTGTAATAACTGTACAGACCAGTGTAATAACTGTACTGACCTGTGTAATAACTGTACTGACCTATGTAATAACTGTACAGACTAGTGTAATAACTGTACAGACTAGTGTAATAACTGTACAGACCTGTGTAATAACCGTACTGACCTGTGTAATAACCGTACAGACTAGTGTAATAACCGTACAGACTAGTGTAATAACCGTACTGACCTGTGTAATAACCGTACAGACTAGTGTAATAACCGTACTGACCTGTGTAATAACCGTACTGACCTGTGTAATAACCGTACTGACTTGTGTAATAACGGTACTGACTTGTGTAATAATGGTACTGACCTGTGTAATAACTGTACTGACCAGTGTAATGACGGTACTGACCGGTGTAATAACTGTACTGACCTGTGTAATAACTGTACTGACCTATGTAATAACTGTACAGACTAGTGTAATAACTGTACAGACTAGTGTAATAACTGTACAGACCAGTGTAATAACTGTACTGACCTGTGTAATAACTGTACTGACCTATGTAATAACTGTACAGACTAGTGTAATAACTGTACAGACTAGTGTAATAACTGTACAGACCTGTGTAATAACCGTACTGACCTGTGTAATAACCGTACAGACTAGTGTAATAACCGTACTGACCTGTGTAATAACCGTACAGACTAGTGTAATAACCGTACTGACCTGTGTAATAACCGTACTGACCTGTGTAATAACCGTACTGACTTGTGTAATAACGGTACTGACTTGTGTAATAATGGTACTGACCTGTGTAATAACTGTACTGACCTGTGTAATAACTGTACTGACCAGTGTAATAACTGTACTGACCAGTGTAATAACGGTACTGACCGGTGTAATAACTGTACTGACTAGTTTAATAACGGTAGTGACCTGTGTAATAACTGTACAGACTAGTGTAATAACTGTACAGACCAGTGTAATAACGGTACTGACCAGTGTAATAACTGTACTGACCAGTGTAATAACGGTACTGACCAGTGTAATAACTGTACTGACCAGTGTAATAACTGTACTGACTAGTGTAATAACGGTAGTGACCTGTGTAATAACTGTACAGACTAGTGTAATAACTGTACTGACTAGTGTAATAACTGTACAGACTAGTGTAATAACTGTACTGACCTGTGTAATAATGGTACTGACTTGTGTAATAACGGTACTGACTTGTGTAATAACGGTACTGACCTGTGTAATAACTGTACTGACCTGTGTAATAATGGAACTGACCTGTGTAATAACGGAACTGACCTGTGTAATAACCGTACAGACCAGTGTAATAACTGTACTGAACAGTGTAATAACTGTACTGAACAGTGTAATAACCGTACTGACCTGTGTAATAACCGTACAGACCAGTGTAATAACTGTACTGACCTGTGTAATAACTGTACAGACCAGTGTAATAACTGTACTGACCTATGTAATAACTGTACTGACCTATGTAATAACTGTACAGACTAGTGTAATAACTGTACAGACTAGTGTAATAACTGTACAGACCTGTGTAATAACCGTACTGACCTGTGTAATAACCGTACAGACTAGTGTAATAACCGTACTGACCTGTGTAATAACCGTACAGACTAGTGTAATAACCGTACTGACCTGTGTAATAACCGTACTGACCTGTGTAATAACCGTACTGACTTGTGTAATAACGGTACTGACTTGTGTAATAACGGTACTGACTTGTGTAATAATGGTACTGACCTGTGTAATAACGGAACTGACCTGTGCATTAACTGTACAGACCAGTGTAATAACTGTACTGAACAGTGTAATAACCGTACTGACCTGTGTAATAACTGTACTGACCTGTGTAATAACTGTACAGACCAGTGTAATAACTGTACTGACCTATGTAATAACTGTACAGACTAGTGTAATAACTGTACAGACTAGTGTAATAACTGTACAGACTAGTGTAATAACTGTACTGACCTGTGTAATAACCGTACAGACTAGTGTAATAACTGTACTGACCTGTGTAATAACCGTACAGACTAGTGTAATAACCGTACTGACCTGTGTAATAACTGTACAGACCAGTGTAATAACTGTACAGACTAGTGTAATAACGGTAGTGACCTGTGTAATAACTGTACAGACCAGTGTAATAACTGTACAGACTAGTGTAATAACTGTACAGACTAGTGTAATAACTGTACTGACCTGTGTAATAACGGTACTGACCTGTGTAATAACGGTACTGACTTGTGTAATAATGGTACTGACCTGTGTAATAACGGAACTGACCTGTGTAATAACTGTACAGACCAGTGTAATAACTGTACTGAACAGTGTAATAACTGTACTGAACAGTGTAATAACCGTACTGACCTGTGTAATAACCGTACAGACCTGTGTAATAACTGTACAGACCAGTGTAATAACTGTACAGACCTATGTAATAACTGTACAGACTAGTGTAATAACTGTACAGACTAGTGTAATAACTGTACTGACCTGTGTAATAACCGTACTGACCTGTGTAATAACCGTACAGACTAGTGTAATAACCGTACTGACCTGTGTAATAACCGTACTGACCTGTGTAATAACTGTACAGACCAGTGTAATAACTGTACAGACCAGTGTAATAACTGTACTGACCTGTGTAATAACCGTACTGACCTGTGTAATAACTGTACCGACCTGTGTAATAACTGTACAGACCAGTGTAATAACTGTACTGACCTGTGTAATAACTGTACTGACCTGTGTAATAACTGTACAGACCTGTGTAATAACCGTACTGACCAGTGTAATAACTGTACTGACCTGTGTAATAACTGTACAGACCAGTGTAATAACTGTACAGACTAGTGTAATAACTGTACAGACTAGTGTAATAACTGTACAGACTAGTGTAATAACTGTACTGACCTGTGTAATAATGGTACTGACCTGTGTAATAACGGTACTGACCTGTGTAATAACTGTACTGACCTGTGTAATAATGGTACTGACTTGTGTAATAATGGTACAGACTTGTGTAATAATGGTACTGACCTGTGTAATAACTGTACAGACCAGTGTAATAACTGTACTGACCTGTGTAATAACTGTACAGACCAGTGTAATAACTGTACAGACTAGTGTAATAACTGTACAGACTAGTGTAATAACTGTACTGACCTGTGTAATAACCGTACAGACTAGTGTAATAACCGTACTGACCTGTGTAATAACTGTACAGACCAGTGTAATAACTGTACTGAACAGTGTAATAACTGTACTGACCTGTGTAATAACTGTACAGACTAGTGTAATAACTGTACTGACCTGTGTAATAACCGTACTGACCTGTGTAATAACTGTACAGACTAGTGTAATAACCGTACTGACCTGTGTAATAACTGTACTGACCTGTGTAATAACTGTACTGACCTGTGTAATAACCGTACAGACCAGTGTAATAACTGTACTGACCTGTGTAATAACTGTACAGACCAGTGTAATAACTGTACTGACCTGTGTAATAACTGTACAGACTAGTGTAATAACTGTACTGACCTGTGTAATAACCGTACTGACCTGTGTAATAACCGTACAGACTAGTGTAATAACTGTACTGACCTGTGTAATAACCGTACAGACCAGTGTAATAACTGTACTGACCTGTGTAATAACTGTACTGACCTGTGTAATAACTGTACAGACCAGTGTAATAACTGTACTGACCTGTGTAATAACTGTACAGACTAGTGTAATAACTGTACAGACTAGTGTAATAACCGTACTGACCTGTGCAATAACCGTACTGACCTGTGCAATAACGGTACTGACCTGTGTAATAACTGTACAGACCTGTGCAATAACGGTACTGACCTGTGTAAAAACCGTACTGACCTGTGTAAAAACCGTACTGACCTATGTAATAACTGTACAGACCAGTGTAATAACTGTACTAACCTGTGTAATAACTGTACAGACTAGTGTAATAACTGTACAGACCAGTGTAATAACTGTACTGACCTGTGTAATAACGGTACAGACCTGTGTAAAAACCGTACTGACCTGTGTAATAACTGTGCTGACCTGCATAATAATGGTACTGACCTGTGTAATAAACGAACAGGCAAGGTACAGGCCGTACCCAACCAGCCCGTGCTTGCAAACTCAAGTGTCTAACATTAGATGTGATTCTGTGATTGGACAACATTTGCTAACTAATCCACAATGTGCTAATTATTACACTGACAACCAATTTAAGATTGTCAGTAGAGCTCGCAGTGTGGTGCATTTGCATGTACTAAAAGCTACATATATTAATACAAAGGGCCCTGTTCTTTGCAGACAGAAAGAATATGTACAAACATAGCACCTGTTTCAGCTGAACAAAATAAGTGACAGCCATTCTCTGGTTTATTCATCAGGGCAATGCCTTGTCCAACCAGAGTGAGAAGCTGCCTGGTTAAAATTTCAAACAAAGCTTGGCAGTTAACTGTCAGTCACCGTAAACTGGTGCATTCTGCATGGCAACACCTCTGCCAATCAGAGTTAACTTGCCAACTAATCACCACTCTCTTCTCATGCAGTAAAAGCTGTTATTTTCCCTTACATTGGTTATTCTTGCGGAATGTCCTGATGAGCGCAAGACAAAAAGCTTTGACAACATGTCTCTATTTTCAGCAATACTCAAGTTCAGTACTACTAAATGACTATTTGGATCCAATTATACCTTCAATTAAAGACTGAAAAAACATAAACATAAAAATTGAACTGAAGAATTGAATGGGTTTACCTTCAAGTCCAAGACTCTGGCAGCTGCTGGACACATATCCCACCTTCAAAAAAATAAAAAGATCATGGTCAGAAACTGAGTCAACCAGTCCCCAAAGACACAGATATAAAAGAGAGATGAAACTGTGCAGAAACACAGAGATCAGACTGTGTAGATACAGAGAGATATCAGACTGCGCAGATACATAGAGAGATCAAACTGTGCAGAAACAGAGAGATCATATTGTGCAGATACTAAGAGAGATCAGACTGTGCAGATACAGGGAGAGATCAGACTGTGCAGATACAGGGAGAGATCAGACTGTGCAGATACAGGGAGAGATCAGACTGTGCAGATACAAAGAGATAACAGACTGTGCAGATACAAAGAGATAACAGACTGTGCAGATAGAGGGAGAGATCAGACTGTGCAGGTACATAGAGAGATCAGGCTGTGCAGATAGAGAGAGAGATCAGACTGTACAGATAGAGAGAGAGATCAGACTGTACAGATACAGGGAGAGATCAGACTGTGCAGATACATAGAGAGATCAGGCTGTGCAGATAGAGAGAGAGATCAGACTGTACAGATACACAGAGATATCAGACGGTGCAGATATAGAGAGAGATCAGATTCTGCAGATACACAGAGATATCAGACTGTGCAGATACAGAGAGAGATCAATCTGTGCATGTACAGAGATATCAGGCTGTGCAGATACAGAAAGATTAGACTGTGCCGATACAGAGAGAGAACACACTGTGCAGATACAGAGATTTCAGATGTGCATATACAGAGAGAGGTCAGACTGGGCAGATACAGAGAGATGAGACCATGCAGATGCATAGAGAGATGAAACTGTGCAGATACAGAGAGATGAGACTGTGCAGATACAGAGAGAGATCATACTATGCAGATACAGAAAGTAATCACACTTTGCAGGTACAGAGAGAGAGATCAGACTGAGCAGATACAGGAGAAAAATCAGACTGTGCAGATGCAGAGAGAGATCAGACTGTGCAGATACAGAGATTAGACTGTACAGATACAGAGAGATCAGACTGCGCACTGCAGAGAGAGATCAGACTGTGCAGATACAGAGATCAAACTGTGCAGGTGCAGAGAGAGATCAGACTGTGCAAATACAGGAGAGAGATCAGACTGTGCAAATACAGGAGAGAGATCAGACAGTGCAGGTGCAGAGAGAGATCAGACTGTACAGATACAGGAGGGTGATCAAATTGTGCAGATACGCAGAGAGATCAGACTCTGTAGATACAGGGAGCTGATACTGTGCAGATACACAGAGATATCGGATTGTGCAGATACAGAGAGAGATCAGACTGTGCAGATACACAGAGATACCAGACTGTGCAGATACACAGAGATACCAGACTGTGCAGATACACAGAGAGATCAGTCTCTGCATGTACAGATATATCAGACTTTGCAGATACAGGGAGATCAGACAGTGCAGATACAGAGAAGATCACACTGTGCCGAAACAGAGATATCAGACTGTGCATATACAGAGAGAGACCATACTGGGCAGATACAGAGAGATCAGACTGTGCAGATACAGGGAGAGATCACACTGTGCCGATACAGAGAGATGAAACTGTGCAGATACAGAAATATAAGACTGTGCAGATACAGAGAGAGATCAGGCTGTGCAGATACAGAGAGAGATCAGGCTGTGCAGATACAGAGAGAGATCAGGCTGTGCAGATACACAGAGATATCAGACAGTGCAGATACAGAGAGAGATCAGACTGTGAAGATACAGAGAGAGATCAATCTGTGCATGTACAGAGATATCAGGCTGTGCAGATACAGAAAGATCAGACTGTGCCGATACAGAGAGAGAACACACTGTGCAGATACAGAGATATCAGATGTGCATATACAGAGAGAGATCAGACTGGGCAGATACAGAGAGATGAGACTATGCAGATGCATAGAGAGATCAGACTGTGCAGATACAGAGAGATGAAACTGTGCAGATACAGAGAGATGAGACTGTGCAGATACAGAGAGAGATCATACTATGCAGACACAGAAAGTAATCACACTTTGCAGGTACAGAGAGAGAGATCAGACTGTGCAGATACAAGAGAAAAATCAACTGTGCAGGTATAGAGAGAGGTGAGGCTGTGCAGATACAGAACAATCAGATTGTGCAGATGCAGAGAGAGATCAGACTGTGTAGATACAGAGATCAGACTGTACAGATACAGAGAGATCAGACCGAGCAGATACAGGAGAGAGATCAGACTGTGCAGATACAGAGATCAGACTGTGCAGATACAGAGATCAGACTGTGCTGATACAGAGATCAGACTGTGCTGATACAGAGAGATCAGACTGCGCAGATACAGGAGAGAGATCAGACTGCGCAGGTGCAGAGAGAGATCAGACTGCGCAGGTGCAGAGAGAGATCAGACTGTACAGATACAGGAGGGTGATCAAACTGTGCAGATACGCAGAGAGATCAGACTGTGTAGATACAGAGAGCTGATACTGTGCAGATACACAGAGATATCAGACTGTGCAGATACACAGAGAGATCAGTCTGTGCATGTACAGAGATATCAGACTGTGCAGATACAGAAAGATCAGACAGTGCAGATACAGAGAAGATCACACTGTGCCGAAACAGAGATATCAGACTGTGCATGTACAGAGAGAGATCATACTGGGCAGATCCATGGAGAGATCAGACTGTGCAGATCCATAGAGAGATCAGACTGTGCCGATACAGAGAGATGAAACTGTGCAGATACAGAAAGATTAGACTTTGCAGATACAGAGAGAGTTTGACTGTGCAGATACAGAGCGAGAACAGACTGTGCAGGTTCAGAGAGTGATCATACTTTGCAGGTACAGACAGAGATCAGACTGTGCAGATACAGTGAGAGAAATCAGGCTGTGCAGGTACAGAGAGAGATCAGACTGTGCAGAAACAGAAAGATCAGACTGTGCAGATACAGAGAGATCAGACTGTGCAGATACAGAGAGAACAGTGTGTGCAGATACAGAGAGAAATCAGACTGTGCAGATCTCGGAGAGTGATCAGACGGTGCAGATATAGAGAGATCAGACTGTGCAGCTACAGAGAGATATCACACTGTACAGATAGAGGAGAGTGATCAGAATGTGTAGATACAGAGAGATCAGGCTGTGCAGATACAGAGTGATCAGACTGCAGATACAGAGAGAGATCAGACTGTGCAGACAGAGGGGAGTGATCAGAATGTGCAGATACAGATAGATCAGACTGTGCACATACAGGAGAGAGATCAGACTGTGCAGATACAGAGATCAGACTGAGCAGATACAGAGATCAGACTGTGCATGTACAGAGAGAGATCAGACTGTGCAGATACAGAGTGATCAGACTGCAGATACAGAGAGAGATCAGACTGTGCAGACAGAGGGGAGTGATCAGAATGTGCAGATACAGATAGATCAGACTGTGCACATACAGGAGAGAGATCAGACTGTGCAGATACAGAGATCAGACTGAGCAGATACAGAGATCAGACTGTGCATGTACAGAGAGAGATCAGACTGTGCAGGTACAGAGAGTGATCAGACTGTGCAGATACACAGTGAGATCAGTCTGCAGATACAGTGAGAACTCAGATTGGCCAGATACAGAGAGTGATCAGACTGCGCAGATACAGAGTGATCAGACTGTGCAGTTACACCTGCACCTGCAAGTTCCCTTCCAAGTCACACACCATCCTGACTTGGAACTATATCGCCATTCCTGGGTCACTGGGTCAAAATCCTGGAACTCCCTTCCTAACAGCACTGTGGGTGTACCTATCCCACATGGACTGCAGGGGTTCAGGAAGGCAGCTCACCACCACCTTCTCAAGGGCAATTAGGGATGGGCAATAAATGTTGGCCTGGCCAGCGTCGCCCACATCCATAAATAAATTTTTTTAAATTCCCAACAGCTCACACTTTCACTCCGTCTGTACTGAGGACAGACCTGGAAATCTTCCATTTGCCCCGTTACCTCCTTCAGTTTGTTGTCTTTGTTTCTTCCCCTGCCCAGACTTCAGAAGAGGACAGTGTAACTGAGGGGTATCCATGAATTTGCTGGCAAAATTGAAGCTCGTGGGATAAAATGGGCAGCAGCAGCAGAGATACAGAATTGGCTGAGGGATAGAAAACAGTGGTGAATGGTTGTTTTAAGGACTGGAGGGAGGTATACAGTGTATAAAGGTATACCAGGGGTTGGTACCAGGACCACTTCTGATTTTGAAATACATTTATGACCTGGACTTGGGTCACAATTTTGAAATTTGCAGATGACGCAAAACGTGGAGTGTAGTAAACAGTGAGGAGGATCATAATAGACTTCAAGATAATTATCTGAGGAGACAAAGTTTGCAGGGCTACGGGGAAAAAGCAGGGGAGTGACAGCAGCTGAGTAGCTCTTACAGAGAGCCCTGACATGGCAGACATGACGAGCCGAATGGCCTCATTTTGTGCTGTAATCATTCTATGATTCTATGAAGAGGACACAGACAGGCTGGTGAAATGAGCGGACATATGATACATGAAATACAACACAGAAAAGTGTGAAGCGATAACATTTTGGTAGGAAGAACGAGGAGAGATAATACAAGCTCAATGATATAATTTGAAAGGGGGTGCAGAAACAGAGGAACTGGGGGTGTTTGTGCACAGATCTTTGAAGCTGATGGACATGCTAACAAGGCACTTGATAAAGCAAAATACTGCAGATGCTGGAAATCTGAAATAAAAATATATGCTGGAAATACATATTGCATGGTCTGGAGGGCATTAGCTATGAGGAGAGGTTGGATAAACTCGGATTGTTTTCACTGGAACGACGGAGGTGGAGGGGCGACCTGATAAAGGTTTACAAAGTTATGAGCGGCATGGACAGAGTGGATAGTCAGAAGCTTTTTCCCAGGGTGGAAGAGTCAGTTACTAGGGGACATAGGTTTAAGGTGTGAGGCGCAAAGTTTAGAGGGGATGTGCGAGGCAAGTTTTTTACACAGAGGGTGGTGAGTGCCTGGAACTTGCTGCCGGGGGAGGTGGTGGAAGCAGGTACGAGAGCGACGTTTAAGAGACATCTTGACAAATACATGAATAGGATGGGAATAGAGGGATAGGGACCCTGGAAGTGCAGAAGGATTTAGTTTAGACAGGCATCATGAACGGCGCAGGCTTGGAGGGCCGAATGGCCTGTTCCTGTGCTGTACTGTTCTTTGTTCTTTGTACTCAGCAGGCCTGGCAGCATCTGTGGAGAGAGAAGCAAAGGTAACTCTGCTTCTCTCTCCACTTGATAAAGCATGTGAAATCTTGGGCTTTATAAATAGAGGCATAGAGTACAAAAGCCAAGAAGTTATGCAAAAATGCAGAGTTGTTGAGCTGGAGTCCGAGGTGCAGACATTACAGATCATCCAGGAAACGTAGAAACATAGAAAATTTCTGGCACAAAAGGAGGCCAGTTGGCCCATCATGTCTGTGCCAGCACAAAAAGTGTTCTCCAGCCTAATCCAACTTTCCAGCTCTTGGTCTGTTGCCTTGTAGGTTACAGCACCTCAAGTGCATATCCAAGTATTTTTTAAACGCGATGAGGGTTTTTGCCTCAACCACCCATTTAGACAGTGAGCTCTGGACTCCCACCAACCTCTGGGTGAAAATATTTTCCCTCAATTCTCCTCTAATCCTTTGGCTAATTACTTTAAATTTCTGTCCCTGGTTATTGACCTCTCTGCTAATGGAAATAGGTTTTTCCTATCCACTCTGTCTAGGCCATTCATAAGAACATAAGACTAGGAACAGGAATAGACCATAAGGGCCATCGATCCTGCTCCCCCATTCAATATGATCATGGCTGATCTTGGGTTTCAACTCCACTTTTCTGCCTGCTCCCCATACCCCTTTGATTCTCTGAGACTAAAATTCTATCTATCCCAGCCTCAAATATACGAAGCAACCACAACCCTCTGGGGTAGAGAATTCCAAAGATTCTCAACACTTTGAGTGAAGTAATTCTCCTCATTTCTGTCCTAAATGATTGGCCCGTTATCCTGTGACTGTGCGCCCTTGTTCTTGATTCCCCAGGAAACAATCTCAGTGTCTACCCTATCCAGTCCCTTCAGAATCTTGTATGTTTCAATGAGATCACCTCTCATTCTTCTAAACTCCAGACAGTACAGGCCCATTTACTCAGCCTCTCATCATAGGACAACCCCCTCAGCCCAGGGACCAATCTAGTGAACCTTCACTGTACCGCCACCAGTGCAAGTATATCCTTTTTTAAATGTGGCAACCAAAACTGCACACAGTACTCCAGGTGTGGTCTCACCAAAGCCCCGCATAGTTGTAGCAAGACTTCTTCATTCCTGGATTCCAATCCCCTTGCAATAAAGGCCAACATGCCATTTGATTTCCTTATTGTTTGCTGTACCTTTCTCTGTTCCTTGTACAAGTGCACCCAAGTCCCTCTGAGCATCAACATTTACAAGTTTCATGCCTTTTAACAAATATTCTACTTTTCTATTCTTACTACCAAAGTGAGTAACTTTGCACTTTCCTATATTATACTGCATCTGCCATCTTGCTGTCCACTCACTTAACCTGCCTACATCTCTTTGCAGCCTCTCTACATCCTCCCCGCAGCTTACCTTTCCACCGAGCTTTGTATCATCAGCAAACTTAGATACCTTACTCTCTGTCTCTTCATCTAAATCATTCATATGGATTGTAAATAGCTGAGGCCCCAGCACTGATCCTTGCAGCACTCCACTATTTTACTGCCTGCCAACTTGAAAATGCCCCGTTTATTCCCTACTCTCTGCTTCCTGTCGGTTAACCAATCCTCTATCCATACTAATATATTACCCCCAACGCCATGAGCCCTTATCTTGTGTATTAACATTTTCTGTGGTGCTGTCATACTCAGCCCCCACCTGCCAAGAATGAGGCACATTAATTTTGTCATGAACATTGATTTTCAACTGTTGCTGGAGTGAGTGGAGGACTTGTTGAACAGATCAGCTGTGGCTGGAAAAGAAATTTGCATATTAACACACAGTGTTTGGAAGGACAAAGCAGCCATTCCCTGACATTCAACCCACAATGGATTTTTGATTACCAGACGTTGAAGGTGGGGGAGCTCACATTCCAGGTTGACTGCTAAGATGGCTGAATACTCAAATGGATATGGTCAAACCAGCTAGTCACATGATTAACCTGCTGGGCAACCTGAGTTTTTTGAATTTGTACAAACAGTTTGGGCAGAAAGCTGAATGTTCCTGGACTGAGAAGATCTCTCCTGGCTGGCTTACCACAGCCTCTCCTGTCTGCCTGCTCCCATCTCTTTCTCACAAGCCTCTGAATCCACTGAAGAGACATGAACCCCCAAGAGAGAAAAGTCTCCTACAGTGAACTAGGTTTAAGAAGAATAGTGGGCCCCCACGAAAAGCAAGATCTATCTACAATCAAGGACTCTACAGTGAGCTTGAAGAACCGTAACAAAACCTCTTCAGATATTGCCTCAAACTTTTCCACTTTATTTTTCTTCTGTTCTTTTCTGTCTCTATTTGCATGTGTGTATTGCATATGCATGCTAGCGTGGGCGCATTGTGTATCCGTAGGCATTAACCGAATTAGAGTTTAAGTTTAATAAATTTCAACTTTTCCTCTTTAAACCTAAGAAAGCTTGTTTGTGCTGGTTTCTTTGCCTTATAATTGGAAATCAGTGAACAAGGATTCACCAAGGGGGAATTAAAAACACAGTGTGTTTAAAATTAAACCCTGTTACAGTAACAGCAGGTGAGGACTGAAAGGCAACCCTGGACCTCTTTCTCACCTGGTCGTAACAGGCACCTTATCGAATACCTTTTGGAAATCTAAGTTGCGACACTCACGTAAAGTGCAGCAATTGAAACTACAAGAACTCAAACTGAAGAGTTATAAAAATGAACTTTTCTTTTAAAAAACTAGAAAATGTGCTGAAGGTTCAAAGACCTTGCTTTTGTAAATTCAAACTGTTTACTGTCTGGTATGAACAAAAGAATACATTCCAAGCCAGGAGGTGTCAATTGCACCCATCCTAAACCCAAGAGATATTTTTGAATTGAATAGGTTCTTCTGAAACAAAGGAGTGAAGCAGCCGCATCCTGGGTCATTGTTGGTCACTACAAGGAGGAAAATCTCTGTTTCCCAGAGGTAAAAGTGTGAAACCATTTTTGACCTTAAAAGGTAGCTCTCTGAGGAGAGAGAGATCCAGGAAGAAGCATCACCAAAGCTTGCCCAGTTGAGAGCTGGGAGAAAATCCAACAAGTGAAAAGGAAGGTGCCCTGCTGTGAATTCTAATTTCAACTTGTGCAGCAAAGAATCTGGAAGTGATCCTCTGTCTTCAACCCAACCTTTCAACCAACAGAGAAATCTACAAACACTCCAGGCCTGCAACTAAAGGGAAACTGACATCCGAGAGAATGCAACAGGTTTAACATGGACCACGAAACCCTACCTCACTTCAAACCACTTATTGATTTTCCTCTCTATCTGTCTCTTCTTGTGTGTGTGTGTGTGTGTGTGTGTGTGTGTTTATGTGAGTGTGGGTGTGGGTGTGAGTGTGAGTGAATGCATGAGTGGGTGCAGTTGCGACAATTTCAGGATAAGGTATATTGCTCAATAAATAATTAATCTTTTGATTTAAACCTACAAGAAAACATGTTGCTCTATGTTTATTTTACAAACAAAACACATAGGGGTTAAACCCTAATGACAAAAACATTTGCTGCAGTCAGATGGGAGTTGAACAGTGGGAACCACCCACACCACTCACCACATGGCCTTAACAAAGTATACTGGTTCCCCTTTATTTACCCTAATAGTTACATCCTCAAAAAACTAATACATTTGTCAAACTGGATTTCCCTTTCGTAAAACCATGTTGACTTGTTTTAATCATACTGTGCTTTTCTAAGTACATTGTTAAGACTTCCCTAATAATAGATTCCAGCACTTTCACAAGTCATCACTTTATACACCCGAATTAAATATCCCCTCAGCCTCCTCTGTTACAAAGAAAACAAACCTAGCCTATCTAATCTTCCCTTATAGCTAAAATTCTCCATTCCTGGCAACTTCCTTGTAAATCTCCTCTATACCTTCACTAGTCCGATTACATCTTTCCTGTAATATGGTGACTATAACTGTACATAGTACTCTAACGGTTACATAACTAGTGTTTTATACAGTTCCAGCACAGCATTCCTGTTCTTACACTCTAGGCCTCGGTTGATAAAGGAAAGTATTCCGTATACCTTCTTAACCACCTTATCTATCTGTTCTGCTACCTTCAGAGATCCGTGGAAATGTACTCCAAGATCCCTCTGTTCTTCCACATTTCTCAAAATGTTACCATTTATTGTATTCTCTTGTCTCATTTGCCCTCCCCAAATGCACTACACACTTCTCCACATTGAACTCCGTTTGTCACTGTTCTGTCCACCTGGCCAGTCCATTGATATCTTCCTGCAGTCAAGCTGTCTTCCTCACATGGCTAATTTTTGTAGCATTTGCAAACTTCTTAATTATGCTCCCTACATTTAAGTCTATATCATTGATATATACCAAGAAAAGCAAAGGACCTAATACTGAGCCCTGTGGAACCCCACTGGAAACAGCCTTCCAGTCACAAAAACACCTGTTGACTATTACCCTTTGCTTCCTTCCAGTGAGCCAATTTTGGATCACATGGACCTAGACAACTGGATCTTGCCCCTCTCATTGCAAGATCTCCTCCAGTCACGAGCCAATGTCTTTAACCCTGGCACTGGGCAGGTAACACAACCTTTAGAACTCCTGGTCGCGGCTGCAGAGAACAGTATCTATTCTATGATTCTACGTAGAAACAAATGACATAGGGAGAATAAGGAATGAGGTTCTTCTAAGAAAGTCTGAGGAACTAGGGTTGAAATTAAAATGTAGAACTTCACAGGTAACACTCTGGATCACTACCTGAGCCATCTGCAAATTGGCATAGGGGCAAGCAAATTAGAGAATTAAACGCATGGCTCAAAGAGTGGTGTGGGAAGAAAGGGTTTCAATTCGTGGGGCACTGACAGCAGTACTGGGGAAAGAGGGAGTTGTGCTATTGGGGCGAGCTCCAGTTAAACTAGCTGGTGTCCTGGCAAATGGTATAACTAGGGCTTTAAACTAAGAAATTGAGTGCGGTGCAGAGGGTTCAGGCGAGAGGAAATTGATAAATCTAAGGAGAAAAGTCAAGGTTACAGAGCAGTGTGACAACTTGCTTAAAAAAATAGCAGAGTATGACAAAAAGATTAACAATATTATTACATCAGTGAATACGTCAAATCAGAAAATGGTAAAAAAGTTAAAATTAAAGGCATTATATCTGAATGCATTCATAACAAGATAGATGAATTAATGGCATAAATAAAGATAAAGGAGTTTCATCTAATTGCCAAAGAAATGTTCAAGATTGGGAACTGAATATTCCAGCGTACTTTATGTTTTGAAATGACAGAATGGAGAAGGGGGTAGCCCTGATAATAAAGGATGATATAAGGATAATAGTGAGGAATGATCTTGGCTCGAAGAGTAAAAAGTAGTATCAGCATAGGTGGAGATAACAAATAACAAAAGGAAGAACAAGCTAATGGGAGTAGTTTATAGGCCCCCCAACAGCACTATATACTGTTGGAAAAATACAAATCAAGAAATAAGAGGAGCTTGTAACAAAGGCAATGCAATAATTGTGGGGGAGTTTAATCTTCATATAGACTGGGTAAATCAAATTGGCAAAAGTAGTTTGGAGGACGAGTTCGTGGAATGTATTTGAGACACTTTCCCAGAACATGTACTTTCTGGAACCAACCAGAGAAGAGACTATTTTAAATGCTGCTTTGTGCAATGAGACAGAGTTAATTAGTATCTCACAGCGAGGGATCATCTGGAGAAGAGTGATCATAATGTGATAAACTCAATGTGAAATTCTCAGAGTGACGTACATAAGTCATATACCAGAATCTTAATTTTTTTCCATTCATACATAGGAAGTGAGCATCACTGGCAAGGCCAGCATGTATTGCCAATCCTTAATTGCCCTTGAGAAGGTGGTGGTGAGCTGCCTTATTGAATGACTACAGTCCTTGAGGTGCAGGCGCAAACAATGTTGTTATGCAGGAAGTTCCAGGATTTTGGCCCAGTGACAGTGAAGGAATGGCGATATAGGTTCCAGTCAGTACAGTGTGTGACTTCGAGGGGAACATGCAGGTGGTGGTGTTCCCATGCACCTGCTACCCTCGTCATTGTAGCTGGTAGAGGACATTGGTTTGGGAGGTGCTATCGAAGGAGCCTTGGTGCGTTGCTGCAGTGCATCTTGTATATGGCACCCACTGCTGCCATTGGTGGATGGGGTGCCAATTAAGAGGGCTTCTTTGTCCTGGATGGTGTTGAACTTCTAGTGTGTTTTTGGAGCTGCACCTATCCAGGCAAGTGGAGAGTATTCCATCACACTCCTGACTTGTGCCTTGTAGATGGTGGATAGGCTTTGGGGAATCAGGAGGTGAGTAACTCACTGCAGAATTCCAAGTCTCTGACCTATTCTTATAGCCACAGTATTTATATGGCTGGTCCAATTCAGTTTCTGGTCAATGGTAACACCCAGGATATGGATGGTGGGGATTCAGCGATGGCAATGCCATTGAATGTCAAGGGGAGATGGTTAGATTACCTCTTGTTGGAGATGGTCATTGCCTGGCACTTGAGGTGCAAGTGTAACTTGCCACTTATCAGCCCAAGCCTGAATGTTGTCCAGGTCTTGCTGCATGCAGGCATGGACTGCTTCAGTATCTGAGGAGTAGCAAATGGTGCTGAACATTGTGCAATCATCAGTGAACATCCCCACTTCTGACCTTATGATGAAGGGAAGGTCATTGATGAAGCAGCTGAAGATGGTTGGGCCCAGGACACTACCCTGAGGAGCTCCTGAAGTGATGTCCTGGAGCTCAGATGATTGACCTCCAACAACCACAACCATCTTCCTTTGCACGAGGTATGACTCCAACCAGTGGAGAGTTTTCCCCCTGATTCCCATTGACTCCAGTTTTGCTAGGGCTCCTTGATGCCATACTCGGTCAAATGCTGCCTTGACGTCAAGGGCAGTCACTCTCACCTCACCTCTGTAATTCAGGTCTTTTGTCCATGTTAGGACCAAGGCTGCAATGAGGTCTGGATCGGGTGCCCCTGGCGGAACCCAAACTGAGTGTCAGTGAGCAGGTTATTGCTGAGCAAGTGCCGCTTGATAGCACTGTTGATGACCCCTTCCATCACTTTACTGATAATTGAGAGACGACTGATGGGGTGGTAATTGGCTGGGTTGGACTTGTTCTGCTTTTTGTGTACAGGACATACCTGGGCAATTTTCTACATTGTTGTGTAGATGCCAGTGTTGTAGCTGTACTGGAACAGCTTGGCTAGGGGCGCGACAAGTTCTGGAGCACAGGTCTTCAGTACTATTGCTGGAATATTGTCAGGGCCCATAGCATTTACAGTATCCAGTGCCTTCAGTCATTTCTTGAAATAACATGGAGTGAGTTGAATTGGCTGAAGACTTGCATCTGAGAAGGCAAAATCAACGCAATTACATAGGTATGAGGGACGAGTTGGCTAAGTTCGATTAGAAAATTAGATTAAAATATATGGTAGATGTACAATGGCAAACATTTAAAGAAATGTTTCATAATTCTCAATAATTATACATTCCATTGAGAAATAAGAACTCCATGGGAAGTAATCCATCTATGGCTAACTAAAGAGGTTAAGGATAATATTAAAATTTTAAAAGAAGGCTCATAACATTGCTAAGAAGAGTATTGGGAAAATTTTGGAAACCAGCAAAGATGACCAAAATAGTGATTGTTACAACCAGGTGAGAAAGGTGTCTAGGGGTCCCTCTCAGCCTTCACCTGGTCTTAACGTAACAGGGTTTAATTTTAAACACATCATGTTTTGAGCTCCCCCTTGGTGAATCCTTGTTCACTGCTTTCCAATTATAAGGCAAAGAAACCAGCAGAAACAGGCTTTCTTAGGTTTAAAGAAGGGAAGTTGAAATTTATTAAACTCTAATTCGGTTAACGCCTACCGATACACGACGCGCCCACGCTAGCATGCATACGCGATACACACATGCAGATAGAGACAGAACAGAGCAGAAGCAATAAGTGGAAAGGTTTGAGGCAATCTCTGATGAGTGTTTTTGTTACGGATCTTTGTGCTCACTGTAGAGCCCTTGGTTGTAGATAGATCTTGCTTTTCGTTGGGGCCCAGTATTCTTCTTAAACCTTGTGCACTGTGGGAGGCTTTTCTCTCTTAGGGTCCATCTGTCTTCAGTGGAATTGGGGTTCCATGAGAAAAAGATGGGGGCAGGCAGACAGGAGAGGTCTTTTCAATCCAGGAGCAAACAGATACTCTTGAGTTAAAACTGTACAATTCAGAAAAACTCAGGTTGCCAAGCAGGTTAGTCATGTGACTAGCTGGCCTGACCACATCTGTTTGTGGATTCTCTTGTCTTAGCCGACCCTGGAATGTCTCTTCCTATACACAATACCTGATGCTCAAAGTCCATTGTGGGTTAAATTGGAACAGGGAATAGCCCCTTTGTCCTTCCAAGCACTGTCTGTTGGTATGCAAAAATGTTTTTCCAGCCAAGGGTCTGGTGATTTATTGACAAGTCCTTTCTTCACTTCAGCAACAGTTTGAAATTTAATGTCCATATGGCGAAATTAATATACCTTATTCTTGGCAGGTGGGGGTCCAGCATGACAGTGATAGAGAGGGAGAAATAGAATATGAGAGTGAACTAGCAAGAAATATAAAACAAATTGAAAGATTGTAACAAGAAGTCCCATTAGAGGCTGAGACAGGAGAAATTAAAATGGGAAATAAGGAAATGGCAGAGACATTACACAAATATATTTTGTGCCTGTCTTCACAGTAGAAGACACAAAAAATATCAGAAATAGTGGGGAACCAAGGGCCTAATGAGAGTTAAGAACTTAAAGAAATTAATATTAGTAAGGAAAAAGTACTGGAGAAATTTAAGGGTTTAAAAGCTAACAAATCCCTTGGATCTGATAGCCTACATTCCAGAGTACTAAAAGGGGTAGCTGCAAAGAAAGTGGATGCACTGATTGTGATCTTCCAAAATTCTCTAGATTCTGGGACCGTCCCAGTGGGTTGGAAGTTAGCAAATGTAACCTACTATTCAAGGAAGATGGGAGAGAGAAAACACAGAACAACAGGCCAGTCAGTCTGACATCAGTTATCAGGAAAACGCTCGAATCCATTTTAAGGATGTGGGCACTTAGAAAATCATATGATTAGGAAAATCAACAATGTTTTATGAAAGGGAAATCAGGTTTGACAAATTGATTACTGTTTTTGAGGGTGTAACTAGCAGGATAGATAAAGGGGAACCAGTGGATGTTGTATATTGGGATTTTCAAAAGGCATTCGATAAGGCTGCTGCACAAGATGGGCTTGGGGGGGGTGGGGTAATATACTAGCATACATTGAGGATTGATTAAAGGATGGAAAACAGAGAGCAGGGATAGGGAGGTAATTTTCAAGTTGGCAGGCAGTGGGACGCCACAAGGATCGGTGCTGAGCCCTGCTATTAACAATGTATATTAATGACTTTGATCAGAGTAATATACCCAAGTTTGCTAATAATACAAAGCTAGGTGGGAAAGTAAACTTTGAAGAGGATACAGAGAGCCTCCAAAGGGATATAGATAGTCTGAGTGGGCAATGTGGCAGATGGATAATGTGGGGAAATGTGAGGTTAATCACCTTTGTAGGAAGAATAGAAAAATAGAATGGAGATAAACTATTAAATGTTGTTCAGAGGGATTTGGGTGTCCTTGAGCACAAAACACGGGAAGTTAACATTAAGGTACAGGCAGGTATAGCAAGCAATGAGGAAGGTATATGGTATGTTGACCTTTATTGCAAGAGTTTGGAAAAGAAGAGTAAAGAAGTCTTGCTACAATTGTACCGGAGTCTGGTGAGACAACACCTGGAGTACTGTGTACAATTTTGATCTTTGTACCTAAGGAAGGATATACTTGCTTTCGAGGGGTGCAATGAAGGTTCACTACTTTGATCCTTAGATGAGAATGTTGTCCTATCAGGACAGGTTGAGTAGAATGGGTCTATTATCTCTGAAGTTGTTAAGAATGAGAGGTGATCTCATTGAAACATATAGGATTCTGAGAGGATTTAACAGGGTAGATGTGAGATGCTGTTTCCCCTGACTGGAGAATCTAGAATGAGGAGGCTTAGTCTCAGGATGAGGCCATTTAGGACCGGGTGAGGAAAAGTTTCTTCGGTTGTGAATCTTTGGAATTCTCTACTTCAGAGTTTTCGTGCTTTAGAATATGGCCAATCCAACATTGTTGGCTTTTTTGATCATATTGACTAACAATCTATCCTCCTCACCATTCTGAGAACTTCTTCATTGTTCTGTCCAAGTGACCCCCTCCATCCTTCTCCAGAACCACATTTCACGACTTTCTAGTCTTTGAATGTCTGCTTTTCTCAAGGTCCATGTTTCAGCCCCATTCAATAAGACATTCCAAATCACAGTGTTGATAATCCTTTTCTTCATCTACTCATTCCTATACTGAGCAAATCTTGTTTGGAGAATGCATTCTTTGCCATTGCTATTCTAGCTCAGATTTCTTTATGGCAGTGACCAAATTCTGACAAGATGTTTCCCAGGTACTTCAATTGTGAACCTGTTCTAGCTGTTGACCATTTATCTTGACCTCTGCTTTCCGACCATTATTTCTTCCAATCCTCATAACTTTCGTCTTTTTTACACTAATTTTCATTCTGTAAGCTTTCACCACTTCATTCATCTTATCCATTAGTATCTGTAGAAGTTCTGCTGTGCTAGCCACTAGGGCCTGGTCGGCTGCAAATCTCACTACCTTTACCAATCGACCTCCTACTTTGACACCTTTCTGTACTTCACCTATGCTCCTTTTATCATGGCTTCCACATAGATGTTAAAAGAGCAATGGTGATAATAGCCTTGTCTCACCCACACACCCAACTACACCAGGTTCGGTTCTATCAAATACCATCCTGATTATAGCAGTCTGTCCCATGTACAGAGCGACAATCATTCTTTTATTTCTCCAGTCAGCTCTGATCACCTCTAGCACTTTGATCAGCTTTTGCCAGTTCACCCAGTCAAAAGCTTTTTCATAATCCACAAAGCGGGTGAAAACTTCTTGCTGATATTCTATGCTTCTTTCGCTTAACACTCTCATCACTGCTATAACCTCTCGAGTTCCACAATCCTTCCTAAAACCAAACTGATCACAGACAATGTCATGGCTTCCTATCTATTTGCTCGGATCTTTAACATTGCCTGGAATGCATGTGTAATCAAAGTTACGGTGCAGCACTCTTCATATTTCTTCAATGGGACCACTGTGCTCCTCAAAAAATCTTGCAGTCATTCTCCCTTAGTGTACATCTCCTTACACAAGTTGATCGATTCTCTTGTTGCCTTCTCTCCGAGCTCTTTTACCATTTCTACAGGGATTCCATCACATCCTGCTGCTTTTCCTGGCTTCAGTTCTTTTACAGCTTTAATTATTTCACACTTCAGGTCCTAAATCCTGGGAAATGTTGTCTTCTTTCTCTGGTTCTAGTACTGTTAGCTTGCCATCTTTGACATACAGGTCTTTGATGTACTCTTTCCATCTATTCTTTACTTCCTCAGGTTTTATAAGCAGTGTACTGTCTTTACTATCAATTCCTCTTTTGAGCTTACTTATGTCTCCTTCCTCCAGTCAATTCCTTTATTTTCTCATAGAGAGTGTCTCTTCTTCCTTACTTTTGTATTTCTTCCAATTCTCTGCATTGCTCTCCCCACCAACTCTCTCTTGCCTTGTCAGTCTCTCTTATCTCATTGTTTAGTTTTCTATACATTCATTTACCTTCATTAGTGTTTTTGTTCTTCCACTTTCTTCTCTCTTCCATTTTCTTCAGCATTTCTTCTTTTCCCGTTTACTTTTCTCTTTTCCCTTTAACCATTCCAATGTTTTCTTTAGCACTTTCTAAGATGGTGCTTTTCAATCTATCCCACTGGCCTTGGCAATTGCTTTCTGAACTGTTGTTAACCTTTAACTTTTTCTCTATTGCTTCATGAAACTTGACCCCCTCAGAGCCCTGTATCCTCTCACTATCCCACCTGTGCATGTGATTTCCCTTCTTGATTCTCTTCAGCTGAATTTTTACTTTCGTGGCAACTAGATTATGATTTGTGTCTGCCTCTACACCTAGCTAGGCACATTCTTTATGCTGTTTCGCTATCTCTGCTTGACAAGATGTAATCAATTTGGTACCTCTTCAGATCCCCAGGTGGCTTCCAAATGTACCATTTCCTCTGATTATGTTGAAACCAGGTGTTAATGATGCAGGGATTCAATCTTCTACAAAACTCAACCAGCATTTCTTCTCCACTTTTTCTGACACCCAGTTCGTGGCTTCCAACTTCATTTCCATCTCTGCCTTCATCGATGACAGCATTCCAGTCCCCCAAGATCACCAAAAAACTGTTTCCTTTTTCCTTTTCTATCAGTTCTTCCAGTTTCTGGTGTTCTACCTCCACTTCTTCATCCGGGTGCTCTGATGTGGGTGTGTACACTGCTATAATAACAATGCTGTTGATCAATTTTCATCACACACCATGCCATTCCATTACCCAACATTATAGCAATAACTCTTTGGCTCTGTTCACCACCTGCATAAATGACTCGTTCATTGTCACACTTTCCAAATTACCACAATCTCTCCGTCATACTTCTATAAGACAGAGAATGTTCAGGCTGTATCTTCCCATTTCCAGCTTGACATTTTCCAGCTTCCCCTTTCTCATCATTGTCCTCATATTCCAAGTTCCCACCCTCATCAATTTTCCGTAATTGTTGACGACCTGGGAGGCCTTCCCTCCCTTGCTGGACACAATACCAATCGTTTTGGTCCTGTTTACATGGTTAGTCTTATACCTTTGAGTTGTGACAGCCACGAGCAATATAACTGGGGAAAAGAACATATGAGGTGGTTTTCCTTTGCTTTCCGCAAACGTGTTTAAAGGAAACACAAGTCCTCTTCCCAAAGGATCCTGCATCTGTAAGCAATCTGTAAGCAGTTGTTGTCCCTCGGGGTTCTAGCTCTTCTGCCATCACCACTGAAAATTGGCTTGTTCCGCCATTGGCCACACCTTGCAACCCTGAGCATAGGACCATTACCTGGGCCTGGGGTGACTCACAGAAGAGTAGGGACGACCACCCCCTGAGCTCTCAAATGACCCTGCTACCTATTCTGAGACATGAGATCTTGCTGAAGGAGGTGATTGAAGGAAGGTTGGAAGGATTTAGACCAAGAGGCAGAAAGACAATGATGTTAGATAACTTGAAATTAAAAGTGGGAGACTCCTACGAGCAACTGAAGAGGAAGGTGCAAGACCATGAAGCGTGGAGAAATAAGCAGAGGACCTACCCTTAGGCAGATCACTATAACAACACTCTAGAGTACTGTGGATGCTCAGTTGTTGAATATATTCAAGAGCGAGATTTTGGAATCTAATGGCATTGAAGGGTATGGGGATCGGGTGGGAAACTGGAATTGAGGTCGAATATCAGCACAATCTTATTGAATGGCAAACTCCGCAACCCACCCCCCCGCCCCCCCCCCACCACTACCACAATAACACCTCACAATCTCTTCCATACAATCTCAGGCCCATGATCTCTTACCTTGTTCTCCCCCCTCGTGATCTCTCCCACTGTAATCTCTCTCCATTATCTTTCCCCTGCAATCTCTTCCCCATATTCTCCCCTCATGATCTCTCGTCACAATCTCTTCCTTATGATCTCACTCACTGTCCTCTCTCCCTATTATCTTCACTCTGCGATCGCTCTCCCACGATCTCACCCCACAACTCTCCATGATATCATAGCTAAAACAGAAACAAGGTTTAAGAAGGAACAGGAATGGCAGCTCAATGTTCCTGGTTACAGGGTTTTCAGACACGATAGAGAGGGGGATAAGAAAGGAAGGGGAGTGGCAATTTTGGTCAAGGAAACTAATACAGCTGTGAGGAGGGATGATGTGTTGAAAGGTTCATCAAATGAGGCCTATGATTGAGCTAAGGAACAAAAAAGGGGCAATCACACTGCTGGGAGTGTACTATAGACCCCCAAACAGCCAGAGGGAGATAGAAGAGCAGATATGTAGGCAAATCTCTTAGAAGTGCAAGAACAATAGGGCAGTAATAGTAGGGGATTGTGGTGGATTTCAACGAATCACCACTCAGAAATCAGGTCAAACAGTAGCTTTATTCTACAACATGCATGTGGGAGGCCAGGACTACAGAGAAAGCTCTGAAACCGAGACCTCCCAGAAAACAGATGCATTCACTTTTATATTTTTAGATTGCATCACACTACATGATTTCATTTGAAACAAACAACATCTGATCATGACCGATTACATATGTTCCAATCATAAAGTGTTCCAGGCTTCGTTCTTAACACATCCCCCAATCTATGAGGTCCTGACAGGTTTCTGTTAACTCAGTTAGTAGCTGTTTCTCCATTCTAATGTAACCAAGCTCCCTTCTCTGACAATTAGTTTAAAGTTCATCCTTGCATTACATATTTTGCAATGTCAAGCTTATTGAAGTTAATCTATTTGTATTCCGACATCATAGGGGATTTTAACTACCCAAATATTAACTGGGATAGTTTTAGTGTGAAAGGAACTCTGGGAGCAGAATTTTTGAGGTGCATTCAGGAGAACTTTTTGGCCAATATGTCGCAAGTCCAACAAGAGAGGGCACAGTTTTAGACTTAGTTTAAGGAAATGAAGCTGGGCAGGTGGAAGGAGTGGCAGTGGGAAAGCATTTTGGTGGTAGTGATCATAATTCAATCAGTTTTAACATAATTATGAAAAAGGACAGATAGAACAGGAGTTAGAGTTCTCAACTGGGGCAAGGCCAATTTTACTAAACTGAGGAATGATTTAGTGAAAGTGGACTGGAAACAGCTACTTGCAGGTAAATCAGTGTCAGAGCTGTGGGAGGCATTCAAAGGGAAGATTCAACGGGTTCAGAGTAAACATGTTCCCACAAAGAAAAGGGTGGGACGGCCAAATCTAAAGCCTCATGGATGTCAAGGAGCTTACGGGGTAAGATAAGGCAAAAAAGGAAAGCTTATGTCCGACACTGAGAACTCAATACTACAGAAAGCCAAGAGGAGTATAGAAAGTGGAGGGGTGAAATCAAAAAGGAAATTAGGAAAGCTAAGAGAGGGCATGAAAGAATATTGGCAAACAAAATCAAGGTGAACCCAAAGATGTTTTATCAATACACGAAGAGTAATAGGATAACTAAGGAGAGAGTAGGGCCCATAAAGGACCAAAAAGGTAAGGTATGTGTTGGGGTGGAAGATGTTGGTATTGTTCTTAATGAATACTTTGCGTCTGTCTTCACAAAAGAGGGGGACGATGCAGATATTGTAGTTAAGGAAGAGGAGAGTGAAGTCTTGGATGTGATAAATATAAGGAGAGAGGAAGTATTAATGGGATTAGCATTTTTGAAAGTTGACAAAACACCAGGGCCAGATAAAATGTACCCCAGGTTGTTAAAAGAAGCAAGAGAGAAAATAGCGGAAGGTCTGACCATCATTTTCCAGTCCTCACTGGATACAGGTGTGGTGCCGGAGGATTGGAGAATTGCTAACGTTGTACCTCTGTTTAAAAAGGGAGCAAAGGATAGACCGAATAATTACAGGCCAGTCACTCTAACCTCAGGGGTGGGTGAATTATTGGAATCTATTC